>NW_021318711.1:2096124-2098634 GCF_001605985.2 Dendrobium catenatum
AAAATAATTAAAAACAAAATTGAAATTATTGTAAAAATAGGTTGACGGCGGGCTGCACACTTGGCGGAGCCGGATTGGCCCATCAAACAGCGGACGGCGGCTGGCCAATCATTGGCTTAACTACGGAAGGCCACGTGGCCGCCTAGGATTCGTGGGATCAAATGCGCGGCGGCCCCACGCGTTATCCACTTAAACCAGTCAGCAGCGAATATCCGCCGTTTGATCCACCGCACGTTCGATCGGACGACGGAGATCGAATCCCATCATTTAACCTCTGATAAGCCAAATCAGACAGTAGACAGGCAATCCCGCGGTTTCGAATGGACGGCGAGGATTTCGCCGAACCGTGAGATTGGATCCGCGGTCTGAAATTGCCGCAGAACGGCTGGATCGTAACCGCTGATCAAAGGATCAACGGTTAAGATCTCGCACAGCAGAACAAGTCTGCGAACCGAGCCCTAGAAACGTTTTTGAGCTCGTTCCCTCAATCCAGTCAACTAAATGCAATGAAATTTTAAATCTAGATTTACTAGGTGAACAGAAATATTGGGGAACTATTTGAATGATTAAATAAGCACTTAATAAAAATCTAATTTAACCTAGGTGTCCTAAACTAGGTTTCGAGATTTACATTGATTTAAAGGACGGATTGAACCGTTTATGGATTTGATGCATTTGTTGGCTATCCACACTCCATTTTGATGAAGATCTCTTGCCATGATAACGCCTGGATTGAGCTGTAGAAACGATTGAATGGGAAATGCTTCGGTTGGCCGGAAAGCTCACCGGCGGCAGCCTCCAACCGCCGGGTTTTGACGTGGGAAATAGAAATAGAACTTCCAGAAGCTAAGAAGAGAATAGCTCTGGTCTGGAGAAGGCTTGAATGGTGAGAGAGGTTAGGGATTCGAATGAGGGCTCCTTAGTGCATTTTTCCCTACTCAAAATGTTTCCAGGTAGTTTGGATGGATGGGATCGATTGGATGGCCTCCCCGATGGCTGCCACGTGTTAAAGGGGTAGTTAGAAAGCTGGGATAAAGGACATGGCAAGGACCTTAGGTGTAAAGGTCCTTTGTCCTTGGCTAGCCAACTTGGGACCACTTGTGTTGGTTAACTCCAAATCTCTTGATTAGAGAGAAGCTCAAGAACTTTCTGGAAATGCATTAGAGCCGCTGGATGGATTTGAGCTGGAATGGATTAGCTTAAGGGATTAATCTGACCATATTTAACCCATTTGAATACTTGTTGACCATGTTGAGTGGTCAAAATCCAAGTGGACTGCTGATATTAGATCAAATGAGCTGGTGGGAGGCCTTGGAGGGGGGTTGAGCTAACTTGAGTCAAGCCATTTGGG
This sequence comes from Dendrobium catenatum, assembly GCF_001605985.2. Taxonomy (NCBI): domain Eukaryota; kingdom Viridiplantae; phylum Streptophyta; class Magnoliopsida; order Asparagales; family Orchidaceae; genus Dendrobium; species Dendrobium catenatum. The sequence continues at coordinate 2,097,476 of NW_021318711.1, forward strand.
CAATTGAAGGTTTGTTGACCAAGCATTGACTGGTCAACTAACCACTTTGATTGCTGTGGTGGCAGCCAAGTGGCCTCAAGGATTGGTTAGAATAAATTAAAACCAAGGCCAAGTGAAGGGATTGAAACTTGAGTTTGATATGAGGGTTTAGAATAGATTTAACCCAACCTTAGAGTTGACTTGGTCAACTCTAATTGGATTTGAATGGCTAACATCCAAAGCATGGTTAGGCAGCAATTAGAAATTGATTTGAAGCTTGAAATGGATTCAATGGATTAAATGGGTTGAAATAACTCATTAAAGCCTTAAGGGAAATTTGAGTCAACCTAGGTTGACTGGGTCAACCTGGTTGACTCAAGGGATGAGTCTGGGTTGGGCAGGTTCAAAACAATATTTAGAGACCATTGGAGGTGGTCCTCAGGTCTGGGGAAGTCAATTCAGTCAAAATGCCCGTTTTGACCCTTAAGGGCCTGTTTGGTCAACCTAGGTTGACTTGGTCAACCAGGTTGACCCAGGGTCTGGGTTAGGGTCAAACAGGTTTGGTTTGACATTTGAAACTTGCTAGAAATGGTTTCAAGCAATTTGGAGTTTGTTTAGTTTGAAATCGATGTCTGGATCCCTAGAGGTATTTTGGTCATTTTGACCCCTGGTCAACTAGGGGTCAAAGTGGGTCAACCAAGGAAGAGGCATCGATTGGAAGCTTTATAGAAAGCTCCAGGGTCAAAATCCACTAGATAGCAGGTCTAGTGGCATAGATTGTAAATATTTGAAGGTTTTACAGTCTTTTGAATTTGATTTAGTTTCAGGGGTTAGAGGCCTCAGAATGGGCTCAAATTAAAAGTTCGTTAAGGATGTTAAGCCCTATAGAACTGGCCCAAGCTAACCAAGAGGGGGGTGAATTGGTATTTTAAAAATTCTTTTCACAAAGAAGTAAAATCACATAAACCAAAATCATACCACAAAAATAAGTGCAGAAATTAAAGTACGGAAGCAAGAAACAAGAACACAGAAATTTATAGTGGTTCGGTCAACTCGACCTACGTCCACTCCCCAGAGGCCCCCTCCGAGTATTGCACTACACTCGTGACTCTCCTTTAGCCCCCACAGATAGGTGGAGAAGCCTTTACAAATAACCTCTTTTTGCCACCCCGGCAAGGTA
>NW_021318711.1:2099068-2101543 GCF_001605985.2 Dendrobium catenatum
GGCTGCCTTAATTAAGAATCCTTGTTTAGATTTCTATTTTATGCACAATCGTCTAGGATGATGTAAATATCGTCCTGGCCGATTTGAGTAAAAATAGAATTTCTAAGTCTCTCAAGTGTGTGTGTGTGTGTGTAGGGTTACTTAGCATCAGTCTCTTTGAACATTACAAATAGACTCAAGAAGAGAAAAAGCAAAGTAGAGACTAACTCAACCCTAACCTATGCAAATTTGAACTGCTTCGTTTGTTCGTCCGATCTTTGATTCCTGAAAAGTTAGAAGTAACAAACAGTCTAAGAGAAACAATAGTGTTTGTTAATAATCAAAACATAAGTCATGAAAATATATTTGCAACAATCTCCCCCTTTTTTATGATGACAAGCACAAGTAGGAAAATCTCAGTAAAAACAGCAGTTCATTAAAATTTCAAAATTACATGCACATCAACTTTTCCTACCACATCCTACTCCCCCTTTTGTCCTCACAAAAAGAGGGTCCTAGACACACAAAAAAAAAGGAAACAACACAATAAAAACTAAAACAAAGTACAAGATAAACTACAGAAAATAGAAAATAGAAAACAGAAACAAAGACTAGAATAACGAAGGACCCTGATCATCAGATGGAGGTGGTGGAGGTGGCTGCTGAAAGTAGCTAGCTAGCGTAGTAAACTGAGCATTGAATCAGGTGATATCTTGGTCATGCTGCTTCTGCTGGTGAGTAATGTAGCTATCAAAACGGGTTAAGTCCTCTGTGCGGTGCTGCTCATAGTGGGCAATGTCCTCAGAATGTTGCTGCTCCTGTGCAGCAATGTAAGCATCGAAACGGGTCTCCCAATGATCAAACATCTCTATTAACTGATCAAATGGTGAGTGCAAGTGGAGAGGAACAGGATCAGGAATGGGAGCGGGAGCCTCCTCCTCCTCAGCCCCCCGAGGTTCCCCATCTCCTGGGTGGAGACGAGTACTGTGAAGGATAGTGAAAGAATTGTTTGAGTAGTAAGGAGGCTGAAGGTCGTGATGATCAGGATATTGAAGATTGTATTTGGTTTCAAGAATATAGGCTATAAGATGTCTTAAAGCAAGGTTGGGTTTCCTCCTATGGCCTGGATCGCGAATAGTTGTTAAATGATCAATGTATCAGAAGATTATATCAGTAACATTGAAATCTCTATTGGCCATGATGTAAAAGGTTGTAAGAGAAAGTAATGGGGTGATGTGGATTCTGTTCCTGGCTTTTGGAATTATGGAGGTACGAAGGACATGTTGGATTGTCCTAGCATCTTTGACTAAAGAGCTAGTCTCTCCAACATGAAAGGGAGAGTTGGTTTGGCGTAGAAAATGATTTGCAACGGACCAGTTGAAGTCAGGATCAGAGAAAATTATATGCAGCTTATCCCCGGTGGTGGATAGCTGTAAAAGTTCTGCACAGTCCTGATATGTGATTTCGACCGGGCGTCGATTCACATAGGAGGTCAGGGCTGTGAAAGTAGAATTTATGTGAATATTTGCATAAAATTCTAGCAGAAGTTCTGAAGAAAAGTGACAGCGAGGGTAAGAATGAAACAAATATAAGTGTGAGCAAAGAGATCCATTACCGGATATGAGAGGTGTGCAGGATTGATTGTTCTGGAAAGGGTAATGCCACACTCTTTGTAGCGACGGTAAGCTGCCTGATCCTCTGCCTCCCTGAATCGAGGGTCCAGAGTGGCCCTCAAGGAACTTCCAGAAGTCTATCGAGCTCGTTTCCCACCATCCATAGTAAGGAAATAGTAAGAAAACACAAGAGAAGAAGAGGTGTGAGGTGAAAAACATGGCTGGAATGATCCGAATTTAAAGAAATGACCATATCGTCCAGGCTGATCGCAGAATCGTCCAGGACGATATGGTATAATAATTGCATACATGCCGATTGGTCAAAAAGGCGGTCCGATTTTCCGGGTTGATCAGCTATCGGCCAGGACGATTAGACACAGGCGATCGTTCTGAGGAGTCATGCTGGACGACCATTGAAAAAGCATATCGTCCAGGCCGATTATGTGTATCGTCCAGGACAATGCACAATAATTGATCGTACCGACTGAAGTTAAAACATTTTAAATCTATGCCACGTGTATCGTCTAGGACAAACAGTGGATCGCCCAGGACGATTATCCAATAATGGATCGTCCAGGACCGATTTTAAAAATTTAAACGTGCTGAAACGTGGATCGTCCAGGATGATTTAGTGTATCGGCCAGGACGATGACCATAAAATGCATCATCCAGGATGAAATATGTTATCGGCCAAGACTATCAACAGAGTTCGATCAGATTATTCAGGATGATATATTATCGTCCAGGACTAAGAGTTATAGCAAGCACAGAAAAGTTCAGCAGATAGAATTTTGAAAAAAATTTATCCTATCGTCCAGGCCGATATGATAATCGGCCAGATGTGACAATAGATTTGAATCCAAGAAAAAAGTTGATGATCAAG
>NW_021318711.1:2101643-2107704 GCF_001605985.2 Dendrobium catenatum
AAGTTTGAGTCTGGACTTCTGGATTTGAAATGAATTTGGATTAGAATGATTAATATTGAATTATCCAAGTCATTTGTAATCATTTGTGTGATCATAAATGATTAGATAGGTTTAGAGCTAGATCAAATATAAGATCAAAGTCTGGATTGAAGTTTGGATTCTTAACTAGATTGAATTCTGGATTTTGATTGAGGTTTGAATTGAATTGAGATCTGGATTGGCTTGAGGTCAGGATTGGTTTGATGTTTGAATTGATCTGAGATCTAAATCAATCTTAAGGTCTGGATTGATCTAAGGTCTAGGTAGCTCCTAAGACCTAAAAAGATCATAGGGTCTGGATCTAGGAAAGTCTTAGAGTCCAGAATAGATCCTAAGGTCTAAAGTCTAGAAAATTCCTAGGGTATAGAGTAAATCCTAAGGTCTAAAGTCTAGAAATATCTTAGGTTCTAGATTGGTCTAGAAGAATCCTAGGGATTAGATAGATCCTAGGATCTTGAGTCTAGATTGATGTAGGGTCATGAGTGATATGGAATCTGGATGGGTCCCTAGCGACCTCATAGAAAAATGAGGTCAACAATGGACCCCCAATATGTGTAATAGAATGTAATTCTATTACACATATTGGCGTTGACCAAAAAAGGTCAAGTCTGGAATTTTGATCCTAAGGGTAGACAAAGTCTATCCCTAGGGAAAAGAAGATCTGGGTGATCGTGTAGGCATGAAGAGTTCCTAACTATAGAGGATCAGATTTGAGTTTTGAATCTAAAGGAAAGGGAACATAACCTTATAAGATTGGCTTTGAATTTGATTCTAAGGGAAGGAAAGAACTAGCCCTAAATAATTGAATCTGGATTTAATTATAAGGGAAGGGATGACCTAACCCTAGAAGATTAAATCTGGATTTGATACTAAGGTAGTGCCACTAAGGGCGTACTCTACCACTAGTAGATCTGGTCCTAAGGAAAGGGAGTACCTAAATCCTAAGGAAGAGAAGGCTGGAATGATCGTATAGGAAGGAAGAACTCCTAACTATAGAGGATCGAATTTGAAATTGATACAAGGGTAGTGCCACTAGGGGCGTACTCTACCACTAGTGGGTCTAATCGTAAGGAAAGGGAGTACCTAAACCCTAAGGAAGAGAAGGCTGAATTAAGGAATTTGAAGGTGAAATTGAAAATATGGAGTCTAATCCTAGGGGAAAGAGAATATCTAACCCTAAGGAGAAGGAAGCTGGAGGACCCTGTGAGAAGGAAACATTGCTTCCCACGGGAGATCAGATCTAGATTTTGAAAACTAAGATGGTGCCACAAAGGGCGTGATCCATCTCTAGAAAATCTAATCCTAAGGAGAGGAAGCACGATGACTCACATCTTACCTTAAGGAAGAGGAAACTGGATGATCTTATGGGAAGGAAGCATTGCTTCCCACAAAAGATCGGATCTAGATTTTAAATTTAAGATGGTGCCATAAAGGGCGTACTCCATCTTTAAAGGATGGTCTTGTGGAGTGGAAACTTGCTCTACACAAAGAACCATGTCTGGATGATCATATGTGGAGAAAACTTGCTCCACACAGGATCGAGATTAAAATGATCATGGGTAGAGGAAACTTGCTCTATGGATGATCGGGTCAGGATCAATCATGTGTAAAGGAAACTAGCTTTGCATAGAGGATTAGGTTTGAAAGATCATATATATATATATATATAGGAAACTTGTTCTATATATAGGACCGGGTCTAGAATGATCATTAGTAGAGGAAACTTTCTCTACGGATGATCGGGTCTGGATTGATCATATGTAAAGGAAACTTGCTTTACATAGAGGATCAGGTTTCAAAGATCTTATAAATAGAGGAAACTTGCTCTATATATAGGACCGGGTCTGGAATGATCATTAGTAGAGGAAACTTTCTCTACAGATGATCGAGTCCGGATTTATCGTATGTAAAGGAAACTTGCTTTACATAGAGGATCATGTTTGAAAGATCGTATATATATAGAGGAAACTTGCTCTACACAGAGGATAGGGTTTGAATGATCGTATGTAGAGGAAACTTGCTCTACACAGAGGATCGTGTTTGAATGATTGTATGTAGCGGAAACTTGCTCTACATAGAGAATCGAGTTTGAATTTTGAAATTTGAGATTTGAGTGATTTTTGAATGTGAATTGATTTGATTTTAAATGTGTTTGAATTTGAAACTCGATTTTGAATTTGATTTTGAAAAACGTTTGAATTTGGAATTTGATTTGGTAAATTTGGATTTGAAGGTTTTTTATTCTGAGTTTTGATTTGATGTTGAATTTTGAAATTTGAATTTGAATTCAAAGATCTTTGAATTTGATTTTAAATTTTGAATTTGGAGATTTGATTGATTTTGATTTTTTTTTAATTTGAAGAGTTTGAATTTGATTTTGTTTGGTCTTGATTTGTTTGCGTTTGAAGATTTTTTTTTATTTGATTTTAAATTTTCACACTCATCTGGCATGGCACTTCCTGAAGAGCCGCCCCAACATTCGAAAATGTCAGGTGGCATCCTTCAGGGTTGATCAGTTAATGTTTGAAATTTTCTCAAAGATCATCTCTACGACAAGAAGAAATTCTTGTACTAGTTCAAACTCCTCCACCGATCTCTCGGTAGGCTAAGATATGCATCCGAAGAACCAAGACCAAGTCACCTACTTGGATGGTTCTAAGTTTCTCTATCTTATCACGAGCTTTAACCAATCAGGCTTTGTACGATTCTGAGTTTTATTGAGCCTTAAAGACAAAGCTATGCCTCAAACTCCTCAAATTAGAGTCGTGCACTCTGCTCAGTCATTGTTTGATTTTGAACGTCAATTTCCAGCATTACAAAATACTCCTCTAGTGGGGTTTGATCTTGGACCCAGTATAGAGTGTAATTTTGTTGAAAAGGCTTCAAAGGAATAGATGCCTACACGTAAGGACTTACACATTCCTCAAGGACAGGATTTGATTTCTTATAAGGAGTAGAAGATTCATTCTTTTATTAAGAAATTTCCTCTAGCCATTTGGACCCTGTCGGAATGACAAACGGGAAGAAATTTATCAATTAGAGTGAGAAGTAGAGTTGACTCCTACTAATCTTGAAAAGTTTTAAGGATTCAGGTTTTGTTGACCCAGACCAAGCTTCGTAGAAACTAAACTTGGGTTTCTCTTGTACAAAGTTTGAATTAAAATCGATTTCAAAGAGATTTAGGTTGGATAAAGAAATTTGATCTTTTCAATTTTCTTGCACGATTTCTTCTGTTTGATAGATAATTCATGCATGGTGAAGAATCTAGATTCAGGATTTTCAAAGTCAAGTATTTAGAATTAATCAAGTTTTTTGAGATTTAAGAATTTAAAGGAAGGAAGCCATCTTACTCTTCTTTTCTTTTTCTGGTGACGCATTTTGCGTATATTTTGACTTTTGGTGCACTTCGTACATTTCTTGATTCTTGGCGCATTCGTGCATTTTTTGATTTTTAGCGCATTCACGCATCTTTTGATTTCAATTGAATTCAAGAAGAGGCTCCACTTTCTTCAAATGCCTTAAATTGATTGATCTCTTTTAGAATGCTGGGATTATATCTCAAGTATTAGAGAATAAAAGTCATTCTCTTATACAAGGAAAGATAATCCTCAAAGCACATCCAATCTTTTGAAAAGGGTATTGGCTTAACTTTTGAAAATTGTTGAACAGATTTTAGACATGCGAGAATCGCCTATTAAGATAGAAGATTGCTAGAAGATTGATAAAATTTTCATTTCTTGATTAAACTTAAATTTGATAATTATTTTAGTTCAACAGTTAAATCACCCCACTGAAGCGGTGGGAGGGAGGGGTATTCAAACATTTGATGGAGTCAACTACAACTCTCGCCTGCTTAAGACTTAAGATAGAGGTCAATTTTGATTAAAAAAGGTGAATCAATTATCTTGAAGATTCAAAATCAGTACACTTGAGAAATTGGAAACTTTCTTTAAGAAGTTACAAGTCTAGGTGGCAAGACCCTTGTCAACGTGGAATTGAATTCCTACATTCTGTTTGAAGGGAGAGACTCTTATAAGGTCTGCAGCATCCCTAGAAAGCACGACATTACTATAATCAATATATTTATCACGATAGGACCCTGTTAAAATTTTAAGTTTTGATGGTATCACTATCTTATACAATCTTAAATTATTTCCACCTCTCATTACTACTAGACTAGTAGTTAAGAGAGTGGCACCCCGAGTGGTTTCTACTCCTCCTTCTCTGCAGATGATGTAGTGGGACACGTATAGTAACACGCCTTAACATCTTCTTGTATAGTGGACGGATCATAACCCTCAATTGAGGGCCTATGCCCTATTACTGGTAATCGCTGAATTCTGTCTTGCTTGAGTCTTTCTGTGTAGTAATCAAGCAGGTGGATTGAAGATCGCACTCTCATCTCTACAACCTCCCTCCTTTATGCAAGGCGATGGTACGTAAAAGGAGCAACGAACTCTCGATTGGCCTCAAAGTCGGCCCTTTCTAAGGCTTCCGACTCAACGGTCTTTCTATCCTTAAGATTCCTTTTTTTGGCTCTTCGAAGATAATTCTTCATCTTGTTCCTACCGATGACAGGGGTGCTAAAACTTGACCCGATCTCAGACTAAGATGGTATCTCGTTTATCGTTATTGACTTTTGATTTTGATCCTCCTGAGTAGAGAGTAGAGTGGGTACAGGGGCGACAATGACCTCCATCTTAGAGATGGGGGAGTCAACTCCTGACCCTAAAGTAATCTCAACTAAAGGAGACTTTCCTCATATCGTGGCAGGCAGATCAATCAATGTTTCCCCTTAACTAAAATTTTGAGGTCTTGAAATTCCATTTCATACTAAATTAAATTGCCATTAAGAATTTCTTCTACCGGCACATCTCTATTCAATGAGAAGACGAGTTTCCCAGCCATTTGAGTGTTCGATTTCCTAGAATTAAGAAAGTATTTCGAATTAGTGATTTTTGAAATGACATTTAAGTTTTGAATTTGATTGATTTTATTCAAAATTTTATAACTCAATCATGTTCAGTTTACGCTAAACATGGTGGTTCATAAAATTGATGAATGGAGCTTAAGAGTTGAACCTGACTCTTTTGCAACACCAATTGAATTCGGGAAAAATGTCAGGTTTGCATTTGAATTTTAAAATCAAATTTAAGGTTGAATTTAAAGTTGAAACCAGACTTGAGTTTAAGGTTGAGATTGAATTCAGCTTGATATTGAATTTAAATTTGAGATTAAAGTCGAGTGGATCTTCTTCAAATTTTGTGACTCAACAAACTGAGTTTCACTCAATCATGTAGGATCAAAAAATTGATATGAAAAATCCAAAAATTGGGCTTAACTCTTTCATTTCACAAATCGACTTGGGATGAAATGTAAAAGCTCAGATTTTGACTTTAAATTCAAAATTGAAGTTGAATTTGACGTTTATATCAAACTTGAATTTAATGTTGAAATCGAATTTGGACTTAAAACTGAATTTGAATTTGATATTGGAACTGAATGGATCTTTATCAAATTTTGAAACTCAACATATTGAATTATGTTGAAATATATAGGTTTATAAAATTATTCTGAAGATCTCAAGATTTAGTCTTAACTCTTTCATCCCAATAAGTGGTTTATGGGTGAAATGTCAAAGCCTAAAATTAACTGAAGAATTTTAGAATTGTGTTGCATGTGTTCAACAACAAATTGTTATAGAAGACACATAGCACTGGTGAATGAAGTTGATTTGAAAGATTTTGAAAGATATTTGAAAATTTGAAACTCCGGCAACATCTCCCTTTATTTTTGAAACTCAATATATTGAACTCGCATTCAACATAAAGTTTAACAAAAATTTGGAGGGGGGAAGATTCTTAAAAGTCGACCCGACTCTTTCACCCCGATGAATACTCTTGAGTGAAATGTCAAAGTCTGACTTTGCCAGAAAGCCATCTTTTGAATTGGACTTAAAGAAGAGATTTATATTCTATCACACACAAGATTATAAGAGTTACAATTCCGTATGTATTAATAG
>NW_021318711.1:2108179-2118601 GCF_001605985.2 Dendrobium catenatum
AGAATCGCCTATTAAGATAGAAGATTGCTAGAAGATTGATAAAATTTTCATTTCTTGATTCAACTTAAATTTGATATTGATTTTAGTTCAACAGTTAAATCACCCCACTGAAGCAGTGGGAGGGAGGGAGGGGTATTCAAACATTTGATGGAGTCAACTACAACTCTCGCCTGCTTAAGACTTAAGATAGAGGTCAATTTTGATTAAAAAAGGTGAATCAATTATCTTGAAGATTCAAAATCAGTACACTTGAGAAATTGGAAACTTTCCTTAAGAAGTTACAAGTCTAGGTGGCAAGACCCTTGTCAACGTGGAATTGAATTCCTACATTCTCTTTGAAGGGAGAGAATCTTATAAGGTCTGCAGCATCCCTAGAAAGCACGACATTACTATAATCAAGATATTTATCACGATAGGACCCTGTTAAAATTTTAAGTTTTGACGGTATCACTATCTGATACAATCTTAAATTATTTCCTCCTCTCATTACTTCTAGACTAGTAGTTAAGAGAGTGGCACCCCGAGTGGTTTCTACTCCTCCTCCTCTGCAGATGATGTAGTGGGACACGTATAGTAATGCGCCTTAACATCTTCTTGTAGAGTGGACGGATCATTACCCTCAGTTGAGGGCCTATGCCCTATTACTGGTAATCGCTCAATTCTGTCTTACTTGAGTCTTTCTTTGTAGTAATCAAGCAGGTGGATTGAAGATCGCGCTCTCATCTCTAAAACCTCCCTCCTTTGTGCAAGGAGATGGTACGTAGAAGGAGCAACGAACTCTCGATTGGCCTCGAAGTCGGCCCTTTCTAAGGCTTCCGACTCAACGGTCTTTCTATCCTTAAGATTCCTTTTTCTGGCTCTTCAAAGATAATTCTTCATCTTGTTCCTACCGACGACAGGGGTGCTAGAACTTGACCCGATCTCAGACTAAGATGGTAGCTCGTTTGTCGTTATTGACTTTTGATTTTGATCCTCCTGAGTAGAGAGTAGAGTGGGTACAGGGGCGACAGTGACCTCCATCTTAGAGATGGGGGAGTCAACTCCTGACCCTAAAGTAATCTCAACTAAAGGAGACTTTCCTAGTATCGTGGCAGACAGATCAATCAATGTTTCCCTGTTAACTGAAATTTTGAGGTCTCGAAATTCCATTTCATACTGAATTGAATTTCCATTAAGAATTTCTTCTACCGGCACATCTCTATTCAGTGAGAAGACGAGTTTCCCAGCCATTTGAGTGTTCGATTTCCTAGAATTAAGAAAGTAATTCGAATTAGTGATTTTTGAAATGACATTTAAGTTTTGAATTTGATTGATTTTATTCAAAATTTTATAAGTCAATCGTGTTCAGTTTACATTAAACACGCTGGTTCAATCGTGTTCAGCTTAAGAGTTGAACCTGACTCTTTTGCTACACCAATTGAATTGGGGCAAAATGTCAGGTTTGCATTTGAATTTTAAAATCAAATTTAAGGTTGAATTTAAAGTTGAAACCAGACTTGAGTTTAAAGTTAAGATTGAATTCAGCTTGATATTGAATTTAAATTTGAGATTAAAGTTGAGTGGATCTTCTTCAAATTTTGTGACTCAACAGGCTGAGTTTCACTCAATCATGTAGGATCACAAAATTGATATGAAAAATCCAAAAATTGGGCTTAACTCTTTCATTTCACAAATCGACTTGGGTTGAAATGTCAAAGCCCAGATTTTGACTTTAAATTCAAAATTGAAGTTGAATTTGAGGTTTATGTCAAACTTGAATTTAATGTTGAAATCGAATTTGGACTTAAAACTGAATTTGAATTTGAGATTGGAACTGAATGGATCTTTATCAAATTTTGAAACTCAACATATTGAATTATGTTCAAATATATAGGTTTATAAAATTATTCTGAAGATCTCAAGATTTAGTCTTAACTCTTTCATCCCAACAAGTGGTTTATGGGTGAAATGTCAAATCCTAAAATTAACTGAAGAATTTTAGAATTGTGTTGCATGTGTTCAACAACAAATTGTTATAGAAGACACATAGCACTGGTCAATGAAGTTGATTTGAAAGATTTTGAAAGATATTTGAAAATTTGAAACTCCGGCAACATCTCCCTTTATTTTTGAAACTCAATATATTGAACTTGCATTCAACATAAAGTTTAACAAAAATTTGGAGGGGGGAGATTCTTAAAAGTCAACCCGACTCTTTCACCCCGATGAATTCTCGAGAGTGAAATGTCAAAGACTGACTTTGCCAAAAAGCCTTGATCTTTTGAATTGGACTTAAAGAAGAGATTTATATTCTATCACACATAAGATTATAAGAGTTACAATTTCGTATGTATCGATAGAATATATGGAGGATTTGTAAAGGATTGAATTATACTAGAAGATTGAAATTATGATTTTTAAATTAGAGGATTTTCTGTAAATTATGAAACTTAGCATGCTAAGATTTATTCACATCCGAGTTTGCAACATATACAGGAGTATTTGGCTTGACTCTTTCACTCTACCAATGAACTTAGAGGCAAAATGTTAAAGCCCGACTTAGAGGGAGGTTTCCTACGCTCACCTCTCTTTTAACATGTCTTAATTGAGTTGGCCACAGTAACCCAAGGAAGAAATGGGAGAGGGACTAACGGAGAGAATGGTAGTCAAAACTACCGATGCAATAAAATTTGTACCGCTATTAAAGATGGAGAGAGAGATTGTCCCCAGCGGAGTCGCCATTTTTTGTTTGAGTTTAAAAAAAATATTTATATATATAGTTTGAAAAAGATTAATTTTCTTTGGGAATATTAAATTTTTAAATTTTGAAATTAAACACGTCATTAGGAACAGTATACTACCTCGGAAGGTGATCATATCGTTCCCTAATGGGTTTAAATTTCATAATTTTAAATTTACCCGAATTATAGTCAAACTCAAGGGGGACAACATATGATCTCGAAAGATCAAAATGATGTTCAATCAGTTGTTTAACTATAATAATTTGGATAAGAGATCGTTAATTTCATAATCAAAATAAATGATAATAAAATAATATATATCTTTCTGAAAAAAGATGATATTACCTATTACCGATATTTTGCATTTATTATTTGATTTCCCAAAGAGAATAAATAAGAGGTTTGAAAATTTTGATTTTGAAAATCTGGTCTGGGTTACTAAATCTCCTACGAGCGCAAGCCCTTGTAGTTAATTACATCGTAGGAAATCAGAATTTCCTACGAAAATTCTTGATTAAAATAGCGGTAGAAATTTTATTTAGATTTTCAAAGATCAATATCAAAGGAGGTTAAGGGTTGGAATTTTTGATCGGGATTGGTTCAAATTTGAACACTTATTTCTGCAGTCAAAGTAAGAAGGGTAGGAGGCATTTTGAGATTCTGAATTACTTCAGAAACACCTCAATTTATCTTAAGTGTTGGGCTTGAATTTTATTGAAAGAGATTTAATGTTTAAGTGATCAATTTTATTAGAAAGTTGGGATTCAATTCCCGGAGGTTGATGTCTTATAGCCCGAGCATGCCTCAGAACCTAAGTCTAAATTGGATACTAAAAAGTAACCCAAACCTAGCTAGTGCAATGCAAATCTGGTCTTACCCCGGCCTGGATTAGGGAGCCAGCTAAACCACCCAAATGATTTTAAAATATGAGTCCAGTCATTTATTGTTGAGTGGTAGGGACATTGCTTAGAAAAGTTTGGAGAAATGGGGTCGACATCTAGAGAATATCCTTAATTGACTCCTTAACTTATGTCGGGTATTTGATGTCTAAATAAATGCAATTAAAAATTTAAAGATTTTTAAATTTGTTGCTAATGCGATGCATGCTAATCAACTCGATTAAATGATTTGAATTTGAAAAGAAGAAATTATGAAATGAGAACACCCAACGGTCCCGAGCTTACTACTTAAATCGTTAGAGTTTCTATCTTATCTTAAAAAATTTATTTATTTAAAGTAGAAGAATTTTGACATGTCCTTAAGAACCTACAAATTGGATTTCAGGCTAAATCAAAATACGACATGCACGATCGCCAAAAAAATTAGAAAAAACAAGCAGATCCTAATCACAGTCAACACATCAATCAATAAATAAATCAATTAAATTAAATCAATATCAAATTTAAAGTCCATATGGCAAGTGCCACTTATTATTACATCCCAGAATTTGCAAAAAAGTAAAGTGGTCGGGCACCACTAACAACAACCAGATTTCTAATCCTAAGACTCAAGTGACTTTGAGAATGGGTCTTCTCGTTATCCACTTCTTTGTCCTTCTGTTGCTTCTTGGATCATCGGGTACGGATATCCAAATGAAAAGAAACTACCCCTTGGAACGGGTGTTACCTTTTCTCTTTGGATATTTTAAAATCATCTTAATTTGGAACTCCAAATGGATAGGGACTCTCCCTTAAGGGATGTCCCTTCCTCTTTGGATTCCAAATTGGATGTTATCCCATCTCAAATCACTTGACATTACAACTCAAATAAAATCAAATTTACATTAATCAAAATTGAAAAATATAGACTCGATCCTGCAGGGTTATCCTAATAATCAATAATTGTATATACAGTCCCAAGCAGTTAATATTTGATGTCAAGCAGTTGATATATGAAATTTAAATGTTCAATCAATTACAAAACAGAGTGCAGTAAATAAATAAACAATCACATCAATTCTAAGCTAGCAACCAGCATGCAGTGAAAGCTCAAAAACCCGGCACACAATAGAAAAGTAAACACCGACCTAGCTTAAAAATAGAGTTGGTTGTCCTAGCAAACCATCTAAAGTGGGTGCAAAGGCTGTGTGTTTTTGATATGTCTTATAGAGGGCGATTTGTTAAAGTTACTTAAGGTTTGATTGGTTGAAAGGCTTGAGGGAAGAATTTAATTAAAGTATAAGTCTTAATGATTTGAGATTGATTTTAAGATTAATTCTTAATTATTTGTTGGATACCACCTTTGTTTCACACCGAGGCCGTGAAGTTTATTTCACCTTTTTTGGGGCTAAGTTAATAGCCTCGTAGGCCTGGGTTACCCAGTGGTACCCGGTATGATTAAATGAATTAGATTTGATTAAAGTCTGAAGGTTAATGAATTTTATTCAAAAGTGTTTGATTGCTGATTTTAAGGGTTGATTAACCATTTCTGGAGTTTTAGAGCGATTTTGATTTTTTAAGAATTTTTTGAATATTTTAATCATTTAATTGAGGGGTCAAAAGTTGACTTTTACATTAAGCTCAAATTCTAGAAAGTTTGTATTTTATTAAAATACTAGAACTTAATACGATCAGTTAGACTATAAGTACGTTGAAATTAGATTTTTCTACATTTTATTACGAAGGTTTGAAGTTTTGGACTAATTTTTATCTAGGTTTGACCGAAAGGTTGACTTTTTGAATTTAATGATTTTCTGGAATTTTGATATTTTTAATAAATATTAGATATTATTATGAGTCAAACGCAAGTGAGTTTGATTGATTTGGATTTTTCTTGAATTAGTTATGAATTTTTGAAGTTTCAAATATTTATTGAATTATTGAAATTGCTTAATTAGAAGGGGGTTTCTGTAATTTTGCTCCAAATTAGTTCCTAACTCCTTGAAATCAACTTCAAAGGTCAGGAATGACCTAAAGAGAGATTTCCAAGTGTTTGGAAATTTATTGGAATTTTAAATATTTTTAAATTAATTAAATTAATAAAATATTGAATTTCAGTTAAAATTAGATTAAGGTTTAATTTGCTGTCAAATCAAGAGGCTTTTAGTTTTCAATTGTTAAGGATTCAAATCTGGTCAGTTAGAGGGGTTTTTTGTTTTTTTTTGGATTTAATCATGATTTATTAGAATTTTTTGAAGGCTTAATGCTTAATTAAGGTTTAATCTTAAGAAAATTGGTTAAGGGGCTTAAGGACTTCAAAAATCAGGGAAAATTTTTCTAATGGCTTAAAGTGTCACTAAATTTAAATGGTTTAAATTTCAAGTCAAGAGGGTCTAAATCCTAATCACAATGAATTTTCCAAGTTTTCTAATCAAAGTCATTAATTTTTGTCCTTAATGTCACTAGGTTAGCTAGGTTTAAATCAATTGTTCTATCTAACCCTTGGACAACATATAAGAAAACACACATAACAACCTAATCAAATCCTTAAACTAAGAGATCCCTATGCTAAGTGCGAGTGTGTGCACCCTAAGCAAGCAAAAGAATATCTAAATGATAAATAGATTAGTGAATAATCAAGATATGATTTTTCACCATTAATTCAATTCAATCAAGCTTAATCTAGGTTTAAGATTTCAAGAAATCTCTCAAAGTTTAAAGATTTAAAGACATAGTTTTAAAATAAATTTTAAAATATGCATATATATAAACATATATACCAAATATAAATTTTAAAATTAAATAAATAAAAATATTATCAAAATGTTTTAAAATACCTTTGAGAGATCTCTGATTTATTTAAAATATTTTGAAATTAAAGCTTTGATTATTCAAAATATTTAATTTAATAGTTAAATATAAATTAGATATTAGAATTATTTAAAGAATCTCAAATATTTTTTTAAATATATTAAAATATAATTAAAATTCGATGATTAATGGCGGCGGACAAATGGGCCCCGCTTACTTATTTAGCGTGGCATCTCGTAACGGCCATTAGATCACACACAGTTTTATCTAATGGTCGAGATCAAACCACACGGCCGATCTTAATCCAGCGAAATCAAATGATTGAGCTCGATCCCGCAGTTTGTAATGGGCGGCTCAGATCGCGTCGGACGGAGATTTTTCCGCGGGACCGACCGAGCGGTCGAATTGAACTGCAATGAGGATCAATCTGTACCGTTGATCATGCGATCAACGGACCAGAAAACGTGCAGTTCATGCACGTTATGAAACCGAAACCTCAATCAAAGAAAAGGCTCGTTCGAAAGGTTGGCTCGATCATTTGACTTGAAATTTTAAACTCTGAATCCCTTAACGAAGAGCATCAATGGGGATATAACCATAAGACTTGAAATACACTATAAGAAATTCTATTTAATCAGTGTACCTAGATCTAGGGTTTCAGTTTATACCTCATTTAATGGACGGATTAATCCGTTTAAAGGCGTGTTGCATTTGTAGGCTATCCACGCTCCATTTTGTAGAAGAAAACCTAGCTCGAAAGCGTCTGGATAACCGACAAATCGTCTTGGACGGAGTTTTGCTTAAGCTCGCCGGAATCCGGCCGCCGGCGGGATTTGACCGGATGGATCGAGCTGGGAAAATATGGATTGAGGTCTGGAATGCTCAAACAAAAAGAACTTGAGCTCTGGGAGGGCTTGAATTGAGAGATAATGGCTAGGTTAGAATGAGAGCTCTCAAAGGGTGTTTTGCCCTATTCACTCCTTCCCTGATTGAATGAGTGGCTGAGATTTGCTGGATGGACTCCTAGATGATGCCACATGTCAAGGGAGTGGTTGGAAGGCTGGAGAATCAAGGAAAGAAGGACTAGTGAGGTGGAAAGGCCTCCTATGTCCTTTTGAGCATATGGGATGATTTGAGACCTTTGGATCTTTGATCAAGGTAAAAAATACTCCAAGAAGGTTCTAGAAGAAACTTAGTTAGCAGGAGTTTAAATGGGATTTGGATTTAATAAGTTTGGTTAAGGGTTTTAACTACTTGGAAGCCCCTTTGACCATTTGTTGATTGGTTTGACAAGTCAACAGGTCCAATCAGCTGACATGGCACGCAAAGAGATTTAATTAGCTGATTGAAGGTCTTGGAGGGGATTTGATGTTCAAGGGTTTGAGTTTTGAAGGTATGAGAGGGAGTTTAAGCTAGTTTGACCAAGTCTAAAATGTTGACTTGGTCAACCAGGTTGACCCAGGGTCTGGATTTGAGTCCAACAGGTTGAATTTGATATTTGAAACTTGTTGGAAGTGGTTGCATTTGATTTGGGGCTCATTTGATCCAAAATGACTATTAACACCCCTATTTTGGTCATTTTGGATGAAATGAGTCCAACAAAATATAGTTTAATGATTAACAAGTCAAGATTAAGGGACTGGAATTGATTGGAGGCTTTGGAAAAAGCTCCAGGGTCAAGATCCACTAGGTGGCAGGTCCAGTGGCATAGGCCGTAAATATTTGAAGGTTTTGCAGCCTTTGGATTTTGATTTAAATTCTGAGGTTAGAGACCTCAGTATGGGTTCAAATTTGGAGGGTAGCCTCCAGAGACATGTCTTATCACTTTGCAAGTGATAGACTCTGAATCAGAGGTCTTTTGACAGGGTTTTGAAGTGTTTGAAAATTCTTTAAAAAAGGCATTTAGGACTTGGACCTTTGACCTTAAGTTTGAGTCTGGATTTCTAGATTTTAAATGAATTTTGGTTTGAATGATTAATATTGAATTATCCAAGTCATTTGTAATCATTTGCGTGATCATAAATGATTAGATAGGTTTAGAGCTAGATCAAAGATAAGATCAAGGTCTGGATTGAAGTTTGGATTCTTAACTGGATTGGATTCTGGATTTTGATTGAGGCTTGAATTGAATTGAGATCTGGATTGGCTTGAGGTAAGGATTGGTTTTAGGTTTGAATTGATCTGAGATCTAAATCAATCTTAAGGTCTTGAATTATCTAAGGTCTAGGTAGCTCCTAAGACCTAAGAAGATCATAGGGTATGGATCTAGGACAGTCTTAGGGTCCAGAATAGATCCTAAGGTCTAAAGTCTAGAAAATTCCTAGGGTCTAGAGTAGATCCTAAGGTCTGAAGTCTAAAAAAATCTTAGGTTCTAGATTGTTCTAGAATAATCCTAGGGATTAGATAGATTCTAGGATCTAGAGTCTAGATTGATGTAGGGTCAGGATTGATCTGGAATCTGAATGGGTCCCTAGTGACCTCATACAAAAATGAGGTCAACAACAATGCATCATTAGAAAGCAGTTAAATGAGTTATGAGGTATCTAAAAAGGATAAGGGATTTTGTACTCACATATCAGAGATCTGGTCATTTAGAGATCATGGGATATTCTGACTCAAATTTTATTGGTTACATCGATAGCAGGAGATCTACTTCAGGCTATATTTTCATGTTAGCTATCACAACCTGACATAATATGACCCAATATCACACACATCATATCATATCCGATTGTGGTAAGACTGACCCCAAGATCTGGTTGGGGAAGTACTGAAATAAATCTTTTAATTTATATACTACTCAAAGCCGCTATTAAATGTAATACATGGCGGAAGAATACTGAATGTCAACATGATTTTTTATATATCATAAAATATATATATAATTTGAAATCTATCTACAATAGTGCTTGGCAACATAGAGCATAATAAAAAATAAATGCTATGCTTGTGAAAATGAGAACTAGCCAAAACATATCTACAACAAAGATCAGAGCCTACTATCCCAACTATTTACGCTCCTTACCCTTCCTCGAGTTTAAAAATAAAAGCAAATGCAAGAATGAGCTAACACAGCTTAGTAGGCTATCATAGCCTAAAACAAAAATCAATAACCAAAACCAAAAGAATTGAAATTTTTATGCTGAATCATATACTAAAATTAAGTACAATTAAATAAATAGTGAAATGCACTGAATTATAAACAAACACTTCATTAAAAAAATCTCATCTCAATAGCCTATTGGCTTCGACATAACAACACTTAAGTAACATAATCTCACTAGCATAATAGAATCCCACCTCTGTCGCCCACTGGCGCTGCCATAATATAATCCTACCTCGGTCGTCCACTAGTGCCAACATAACATAATCCCACCTTAGTCGTCCACTAGCAATGACATCACATCATAACACTTTATAACATATGCAATTTATTAATTAAAGCATAATAAGACTGAATTCAAAAATTGTCAAAATGTCCCAACGGTAGATAACATGAATGCTACTGAGTAAAACTTCACAATTTTCAAACATAACCAAATTACCACAAATTGTGTAAAACATAATTCTGAAGGTTTAATCAAATTAAAGAACTATTTTTAGATGTCAAAATAAATTTTGAGTAGACAAAAATTACTACTTTTTCAAAATCACCAGTAAAAAAGTTTCTATAATATACTTAAAATATTCATAATCACAGCATCTACAACGTATAAAAAGTTACACGTTCAAAGTTTTACCAAAATAAAGTTATCATCATTTTTTGATGATGAAAATACAAATTTGAACGAAAAAATACCAAAAACACAAAAATATTGAATTATGAAATAGGCAAAATATAACTTACCTCGAGACGAGCAAATTTCTCAACTGGACCGATGAATGAAAAGTGCTCTACAATCCCCAAACCAAACTTCACTCTTTCTCCCTCCCTTTTCTCTTATTTCTTAGCCAAATGTTCTCTAGTAAGCCGAATGGAGAAAAACATTTAAATGACATTTATAAAAGTTATA
>NW_021318711.1:2123316-2127623 GCF_001605985.2 Dendrobium catenatum
AATTAATAACTCGGAAATAAGTGCTTTTTAAAATAATATATTATTTTTTGATATCCCCATGAACTATGTTCAGTTATATCAACTTAGATTATAACTAATTTAAATTAAATATCTCGCTCAACGCATCACAAAGAGAGCGAGCGCAGCACAACACCACTCACACCTGTCGCAACTCCCTTTCGTGTCTCTCCACGTACAAGACATGTACCTCTTTAACCAAACTGCAACTGATGCCCGATTCAACCAAGTATCTTATCAAGCCATCATCTCGCCACTCTCACTCATCGCTCTGACTCACACTCCGCCCGTGGCTCCACTCTCGTCGACCTATACACTCTCTCCTCGCGCCACACTCCTAATTTATAGATATATCACACGTGAGATGCTAAAAACCCAAATACTGATTTGGATTGATTGTCCAATCGACCTGATTGATCTCGACCTGCCAAAGGCACAAAGATCGAAACAGCTATGGGGGAATCTAGGTATTCCCCAGCCGTGTGTGAAGTTTATACAATAGTGATGATAGGATTTCTCATACGGACAGAGCGGATCATTTGCGATAAAGGGTGATCAACTGGAATTGTCGGTGACCACCGAGCCGCCACTCGCAGTTGGTTAATTGCCAATATGATTGTGCTAGCATTCGCTGGCTGCCGAACAAGAGTGGGTGCCACCTCGCGTTGGCCTTACCTCCTTGAACCTTGAGAATGATTTAACTTAAGGGTCTTGATATGAAATATTAGTTTTAACTTGCATTTTAAATATAATATTATTAAAGGTAGTGTGAAAAAAATGAATTTGAAAAATTGATTTGTTAATCAAAATTATACGTTAAAATATAACATCTCATCAGCATCGTTCCTCACAACACGTTCGTTCCTCACTCACACACACTTCAACATCTACGGCTTCGAATATCTTAACTATATATTCTCATACTCACATCTTTAAGTCGTGCCGCAACGAAGCTTTGATATTTCTAATTAGCAATTAATTCAAAGTACAATTCGCAAGACGTAATTTAATAATTTTCTAAATAATTTATTTTGGAAATTTGTTTCAGATTTCATAGAGAAATATTTTAAATGGAAACATTTTAATTATATTTTGACATACTTTCATAGAAAGATATTGAGATTATTTTAAATAATTCAATATCTAATTTTTATATTTAACTATTAAAATTAAAATATTTTGATATAGACAAGTTTTCTCCAATTTCAAAAATTCATTATTTATAAAATTAAATCAGAGATCTCTCAAAAGGTATTTTAAAAACAGATTTTCGATAAGCATTTATTTATATTTAATTATAAAATTTAATATTGGTTACTACGTTAACTATAAGTGTGATATTTTTTAACATATATGTCTCTTTATTCATATATATTACAACTCTTCGAGCACTCCTCTACTTCGAAATTCATCACAAACTCATACGACACTTAAGGGTCTCATCTAAGTCACACTCTCGACAACATTTCACACCTCATACACCATCAATTAATAAATTACTTGATATATTCAACTATCTATTTTCATCTCAGCTACTCTTCTTATTGCATTGCTTAGGGTAGCTACACATCGCACTCTAGCCTTATGAGATGTGTTTCCTAGTTCCAAGGAGAATTTTGGATTCCTCGTCTCTCATCTCACATGACCTCCGTCATACTCCTCCTCTACTTCACTCTGACTCCCACGGTCTCATAAGAACACCTCTCACATACGTATATCGCCATCACATCTGTCGATATCTCTACAGCACTCTCTCGATTCGCTACCGCACACCAACACTCACTCACTCTCCACTCCTATACCTCGTGATTAGTGGGACCTCCTCACACCAATTACATGACTTTGATATTATTTAAATCGCACATCAATTAGAGACCTTAGACGTTATACACCACTTTAGTAAACTTAGAAAAAATTTTTTTCCACTGAATTTTTTTTTGAAGTCATTAACCCGCTAACCAGTATTTATTAACTTTTGAAGATTAAACTTCATATGGTGATATAATAGCTCTATATAAAGAACTCTTTCTTAATAAATTTCTAATAATGGCACTACACGCGTCCTCCTCAAGTCTAAATGAATTAACATATGGAATAAAACCCTAAACATAGGAATACCAAGAATTTGAATATCTTTCACCAGTTAACACGAGAATGTAATTGAAAAAGTTTTAATCAAACCACTATATTTGATAACATATTGATAAGCAATATATTCTAAAAACTAAATATCTATTAAATTTTAATAGCATAATTGTGTGAAGACGTAAAAAATAATATAATTTTATATAACTTTACAATAAGAACTTTAACTAATACAAATCCTATAAAAAAATTTTCAAATAAGTTACTCCAAAACACTTTTGAAATCTCCTCTTCCTATAGTGTCACATTCCTCTTTAGGATTTTGGACTGCTATCTTGCTAAGGCATACTTCGGGACCTTCCATTGGAGCAAAAGAATTATGAGATGAAGGCCCTTTAATTAAAGAGATTCAAGAAAATTTTCCCAGCATCTCACATTCACTCTCCTTCACCGCACTCACTCACTTACAGCACCTCCCCACTACATCTCGCACCCACAACCTGCACTTTGGCATTTCACCTCCATCGCTCTTCACTCTTCAACTCTAACTACTTACAGCTCTACATCGACAAAACATCAAAATCTAAAAAAAATCACCATCAGCATCCGCCGTCCACTCTCTAGGCCTAACACCCTCTCTCCTCCACCACAACTTGAAGTAACCTTCGTAACTAAAATCGCTCTCCATCCGTAAATTTATTGATAGATCGTAATTCGTATTAGATCTGCGAAGAACTGATCAATTATTGAAGGTCAGTATTTTATAAAAATTACTAACTTTCCAAGATAAAAACACAACTTTAATCACGCCCGAAAAAAGTACCAAGCTCTCTTCTAAATTTCCTTAAGTATACAATGGATTAAAATATTAGAATGAAAAATTACTCCTCTCAAAGATTCAGAAAGAGTAGCTCTAATACTCCTGTGAGAATTCGTTGAGTTTAATCATTTTGAAAACCACTCCAACACAAAAGTTTTAAAATCACAAACAACGCATGCCTAATAGTATTCTTAAGTTTGAATCTGCTGGAGTCTACCCTTCCGGGGCCTCGGGGCTAAGTTTCAGTAAGTGAGGCTGGGGTTCCTACGAAGCCTTGGTGGCTACATACACGGCCACGACTAATGGATTCAAAGGTGGTGATTTAACCTTAAATAGATTAATCATTAATTACTTAAGCATTTAAAATCTCTAATTAAATCACATTAATTTGATTTATGGGCTTGACTACTCCGGGCTACGGGGCTAAGTGTCCAAAGGAGGCTGGTTCCTCGAGCCTAGTGGGACAATGCCACGAATCAATTAATGGCAAACTTAAATTAATCAACCCTTAAAACCAGTAATATAAAACTTTTAATTAAAATTCATTAACTTTCAAACCTTAATTAAATCAAAACACTTAATTATGTCGGGTACCACTGGGTAACCCAAGCCTACTAGGCTATTAACTTAGCCCCAATGAAGGTGAAATAAACTTCATGGCCTCAGTGTGAAACAAAGGTGGTATACAACAAATAATTAAGAATCAATCTTAAAATTAATCTCAAATCATTAAGACTTAAATTTTAACCAATATCTTGTCTTAAGCCTTTCAACCAATCAGAACCTTTAGCAACTTTAACAAATTGCCCTCTATAGGACATATCAAAACCACACAGCCTTTGCACCCACTTTAGATGATTTTGCTAGGACAACCAACTCTAGTTTTAGGCTCGGCCGGTGTTTACTTTTCTGTAGTTGTGTGCCATATTTTTCATGGTTTTCACTGCATGCTATTTGCTAGCCTAGATTTGATGTGATTGCTTATTTATTTACTGCACCCTGTGTTGTAATTGATTGAACATTTAAATTTCATATATCAATTACTTGAGATCAAATATCAATTTCTTGGGATTGTATACAACTATTGATTATTAGGATAACCCTACAGGATCGAGTCTAGATTTTTCAATTTTAAATTAATGTAAATTTGATTGAACAAGGTTGTAAATTTTGAAATGATTTGAGATTGGGATATGAATATCCAATTTGAATTCCAAAGAGGAGAAGACATCCCTAAAGGGGAGAGTATTTTTCCATTTGGAAGTCAAATTAGGATGCTTTTCAAAGAGGACAGATAACACCCCATTCAAGGGGGAGTTTCTTTCCATTTGGATATCTGAAATCGACGAATCAAGATATTCGTGAGAAGACAAAGAAATGGGCG
>NW_021318711.1:2127723-2167039 GCF_001605985.2 Dendrobium catenatum
TACTCGACTAATAGATCTGGCAGTAGATTCTTTCTGAATTGAGCCTTTCGTCCTGACAGATACAAAATCATCCAGGATGATGTGTTTTTCATAATGACGGCTGTTTTAATGAGGATGCCCTAATTAGGGTTTCTGCTTTTGAACAAATCGTCCAGGACGATATAAAATCATCCCGGATGATGTTACCAAAAATAGTAAACTCTAGGGAATAGTCAGAAATCTTTCATGTTACAAAGCATCAGGAGCCACGCCAAATATAATAGACTTAAGAAAGGAAAAAGTGTACAAACTGACTCAGACCTAGTCTATCCAATCTTGAGCTGGTTCCAAATTGCAGTCCGATCGTGTGAACTTGAAATGTCAGTAGATAAGGCAGTCGTAAAGAAAAATAATGTTTATTACCATCAAAATCATAAGTCATAGATCCGCAACATTTTTTTTCCTTTTTTTTAGGGGAAACCCACAAAGTGACTTACACATTAATTAATAAAAATTGTACAAAGTCCTCAAGGGGACCTCAAGCTCACTACTGCTCAAAGACCTACAAAAATAAAGATAAGAAAATCTAAGAGCTCGAGTTCCCCACTAATGAGCAATACAAAACCATTTAAGTATATTCTACGATGCTTAAGGGGAAGCACCCAAAAAGAAGGAGCAAAACAAAAAATAACAAAAGGTTCCATGAGACCAATCCCAGTGCCATCCTTACGATCATCAACACAAAAAAAAATCATGCAAAAAAGGCTCTCCACAATATCCTCAGCAAGAAAAAGAAAGTGCACAAAAACTAAATGACAGAATAGTAAACACCCAACAATGTATAGGAGAATCAAGCTACCAAACCAATTATCCATAATCAAACGACAAGGGTACAACCAAGAGAAGGCTCCAATGCTCCCAACACATAAAACATAAAGGGTGGCCCAGGAATATAAAATGATAGCCAAAGAACATAAGATAACCCAAATAGGCCAATACAATAAAGCAGGAAGGGGCAAGACCACCCAGCACCCTTGCAATAACCCAGTTAGTAAAAACAATGAGCACAAATAACAATAGCCAGAGAGAATAAAGGGTCAAACACATGAAACCCAAATAATAAGGACAAAGCTGGAGTTAGCATAAAGACCCAGGCTCATAGCAGCAATAAACATCATCTTCCGAGGGTACCCAAGGAAAAAATAATTCAAGACACCCAGGTAATACAGCCACCAAAGACAAACTCTCTAGGGAGCAACATAAAAATCATTGCCATCTAGGCCAACATAATTATAGAAAACTAGCACGGGCTCAGCTACCACCATCATGATAGAATAGGAATCCAACAGAGAACATAAGAATAAAAACAAAAATAGAAAAGAAAAAAGAGAAAAACTTTGGGCTATACCACAACAAATACCAGAAGCAGCAAAAATCATCAATTTAGAAAGGATAGGCATCCAAGGCACCCCACAGAAGCAAATCATGTCAAAGCAGGCTGTAGGAACCCCACAACCACCAATGGGAAGCAACACCACCAAAACTATTCCTTAACATAAGATAACCCAATTTGATACAATCTTAAGAGGCTTTTAACAAGAAACGACATATTACAATTCAAAAGCTCAGTCATAACATTAAAATTACAACGCCTAATAGAAATAGACTGAGCAAAAGTATTCCCCTCCTCCAAAATAATAGAAAAAGAGTTGTTTAAGGAATTCAAAAGCTCCTTATGTCCCTTTAAATATAAAACAAAGTAGAATAACAAATATTATCCTCCTTATCATTAAGAAAATGGTAGTCAAAGTAAGAACCCACCTCCCCCACAATATTCACGTAATAAAGATTGGCACAAAGACTTAAATCGTGAAGCATAACAAAGGTAATAGCAAAATTCTCATCACCATTAGGAGCCAGACCAGCAAAACCCAACATATAGTTGCATTAAGATCTCTAATCACACCACCCAACCAACCATACATCCCATTCTCGCACTAGCCACATTCAAATTAAAGGAATTAGGATGAGGCTTTAACCAAGTAATACACTTAGGAATCTTGTGAAATATATCCACCTCCAAGTTAATGCTAAAAGCAACAACAATAAAGGAAAAGTTCATAAAATTCTTGAAAGAGAGTGAGTTAGCAGAGAAAAGGGCCACCACTTTATTCTTAATACTTTGGATAACTCTCTGGTGGCTCATAACTACACCATTAAAACAAGAATTATTCCTCTCCAACCAAAGGAAGCAAGGGATAAGAGAGGGAATCACATTTCTGACATGGCCTTTAGAATTAATAAACCAACAATCAAGCAAAGAATCAATAGAACCCCTCACAATAAAATAGTTGAAATAAAGGATGTCCTCAAAATAAGTCCAAACTTTAACATCTAAGGGGCCAAAAATGAAAACATGATGCATATTATCAACAAGGAAACAACATTGACATTTAGAAGGAAAGATTAAATCGCTTCTCCTCAAAATCTCATCTATAGGAATAAGTTTATGTAAAACTCTCCATATAAAGACATAAACCATGGAAGAAAAACTTTTATGCCTTATCATATATAAAAGCTTGGAAGTCCCATATTTAGCTCTAAAGGAATGCCAAGCATCTTTAACTCTAAAACACCATCTTTAGTGAAAGCACAAAGTAACACATCCATCGATTTAATTCTCAGAGGGGTGTTTAAAATAAGCTGAATAATGAAATCGGGAAGAACACTAGAAAGTTTCTCCAAATCCCAACTATTATTAGAAAAGAAGTAATTAACCTTCATAGAAGCAATGGAGAAGGAATTTGTTAAACAATCAATCGCTGACCATTCAGCCACTGATCTTGCCAAAGTAAATATTACCATTACCAAGACACCACACAACAGAAGGCTCGACATCCCATTTAACAGAGCAAAGATGCTGCCAAACTTTAGAGTGGCCCTTACTAAAGCAACACATGGAGGGGTGTCTCCATTACTAAAGCAACACATGGAGTGGTGTCTCCCCCCTACAATTCTTAGCGACCATAAAATTATCCCAAAGACTCACATTGGCCCTAGGATTGTACTAAATCTTAAAAGAAAAAGCATAGGCCAAATACAACATAGACTTACACCCTAAAGCCCCTTCTTGCAAAGTTCCACAACATTTTCCCAGGAAGACCAGTGAAATTTAGAACTGTTCCCAAAACCTTTCCCAAAGAATTTATTAAAAATTCTATCAATCCTATTGCACACAATCTTAGTAGGAAAAAGAGTTTGAAAATTATAAATTATAATAGAATAAAGCACACTTTTAATAAGAATAAGGAGACCACAAAATTTAAAAAATTAGAATCATAGGAAGAAAGTCTGTTCTACACCACATAAATTAAATCATTAAAGAGGAAAGACTTCTTTTTACCCTTATAAAGAGGAACACCTAGTTACTTTAAAGGCAAAAAATATTGAGTAAAACCAGTGTGATTTTTGATAGCCACAACATGATCAAAAGGAACTTTCTTAGCAACAATGAAACAACACTTTTGGTTGTTAAAAGACAAAATACTAAACAATTCAAAATGGTTAAAGAAACACACAATTCTATTAATCATATTCATTGAGGCATTTGTAAACATAATAAAATCATCAGCAAAACATAAATGTGAAATTTTAATGCCACCTAAAGTTTTGAAATAGAGATTAGGATATTTATCAAAAAGATCAGTAAGACCTCTAGAGAGGTACTCAATAGCAATAATAAAGAGAGCAAGAAAAATAGGATCCCCTTGTCTAAGCCCTTGATAAACCTTAAAAAGGCCACAGCTCTTACCATTAACAATAATAGAAAAATAAGGGCTTTAATTGCATGTCTTGATGATGTTGATGAAATTGAGATTAAAACCAAATTAATTCAATATATTTTAAATAAAAGTCCAATTAATATTATTATAAGCTTTAGGAATATCTAGCTTAAAAATCATATTATCACCTCTCACCTTGACATCCAAATCTTGACAAAATTCTTGTGCCAATAGGATATTATCAGCAATAGCACGCCCATTGACAAAGCCCATTTGAAAAGGAGAAAAAAACTTAGGCAATAAAACAGTAAGCCGATTCATTAAAATTTTAGAGAGCAGCTTATAAAAGGTAGAACACAAATTAATAGGTCTAAAGTCATGCTAAGAGTTCACAAAATTGTTTTTAGGAATAAGCACAATAGAAGTAGAAGAAAAAAACTTTGGAATAGGATTACCATAAAAAAATAGTGATAGTAGAGAAAATATCATTATAAATAACAGGACAAAATTTTTAAAAAAACATAGTCATGAAACCATCAGGACCAGCCACAAAATTAGCATTCATGCCGAAAAAAATGTCCTGAACCTCCTCAAAAGAAGGGAATTTAGATAAGACACAGTTATCCTCAAGAGAAATAAGACTAGGGATAATGGACGGATTATTAATAGTAGAAGGGGAAAAGGTTTTAATGAGATAATTTTGAAAATAATGAACAACCAAATTAGCAATTTCAGCATTATCCTCAGTAACAGAGCCATCCAAATGAGTAATTTTATGAATGCAATTAATAGCATGTTTCTTTTTAACCAAAGCGTGAAAATATTTAGTATTATTATCACCTTTGAAAAATTGTTTGACATCTACTTTTTTCTTCCTGAGCTTGTAATTTATAAACTCGTCCTTAGCTTCTTTCAAAAAATAGAAGTTGGGCAGAGAAGGATCCAATTGATAATGATCCTCAAAAGAGTTCACCCTATCCTCCACAATTAAAAAGTTAGAAAAAATATATTTAAAGACATTATGATTTTACCAATTCAAAACTCGCTTAATCCTTTTCGACTTAAGCCAAAGTTTATTCATACTATAGATATAATCATCAGGAAACAGAAGGGTCTACCAATTATGCTTAACCACATCAAGAAATGAATCATGAAGTAACCACATGTTTTAAAATATTAAAAGAGAAGGGAAACCCCTAGCTCTATTCTAAATTTTAATATGAAGAGGAGAATGATCATAGAGGGTGTGGTTAAGATAATAAATCTTAGTAAACTCAAAAGAATTAAGACAAGTATCATTAAATAAAACCCTATCAAGCCTTTGCCACAAATGCCCACAATGCCAAGTAAAATTATTGCTAGAAAAACCAATATCATTTAGGATACAATATATAATCATACATTTGAAATCCTCCATCAACTAATAGATAAGGAGAGAACCCTCAGTACACTCAGTTGGGTTCGTAATAGTGTTAAAATCTCCACCAACAAGCCAAGGAAGATTACAAATACTATGAAATGAATGATTTGGTCCCATAAAATATTTCTAGTATAACGAGAAGAAGGAGCATAAAAAAATAAAGCACAACATTGGAAACTAGAACTTTTAATTTTATAGTGCAATACTTGAGTAAAATCACCAATGATATCAATTCTAATATAGTCTTTTTCAAAAGACCAAAATTTTATTGGCCACATTCAACTTAGCATGTTTAAAACCCAAAAATTTAGAAGTGCCAAGTAATTTATCCATAGAAATAAGAGGATCAAGCATAACAATAATAGACACATTATGAATACAACATAAATTTTTAACTCTAACCTTAGACGAAGGGCATCCAATACCCGGAACATTCCTAATAATAGCGTTAAACATAAAAAGTAAGGATTAATGAGGAGTATGCAAATGTGTGTTTCTAAGGGATTGTAAGAAAACATTTTTTGGTTTCCTACTCTCTTAGCATGACCTTTGGAAAATCTCAAATCATGATCATCTCTAGCATAGCATTAGCTAACCTATCCACCTCCATGTTAGTGAAAGCATCACAAAGATAATTTTTAGTTAAGGGAAGCTTGCTTTCATTTAACTTACCTGAAAGCCTCCTAGAAAGAGGAAACTCACCTTCCAAATAGAAAACACCATCTTCCATAGTAGAAACATTATTTCCAACTACTTTACTAAATTCCTTCACACTCTT
The DNA here is from genome assembly GCF_001605985.2 of Dendrobium catenatum. Lineage (NCBI taxonomy): Eukaryota > Viridiplantae > Streptophyta > Magnoliopsida > Asparagales > Orchidaceae > Dendrobium > Dendrobium catenatum. The sequence goes on from NW_021318711.1 coordinate 2,133,683, forward strand.
AGTTTGGATAATAGCTAGCCTTTCCTGTTGCAAAAATTCATCCTCTATCAATATTGGCTCGACTCTGTTAGTAATTTGTTCATTAACCTGCTCTTGTTGTGAGGGACAATCATCCATCACAACCAATTTCCCTTTATCAATTCCACCATCCACTATGCCCATATGAATTTTCTCCTGCATAGTAATTGTAGATGGATTAGTAGTAGCGATATTAGAAATCATAGTATAATCCATATCAGTCAAGTTATTATTTGAAACACAAAAATTATTATCAAAAGTAGGAATAATGTTAGGATAAGTAATATTATCTTGCCTTTGCTCAACAATTGCTTGCCCTACATTAATTATGTATAGGTCCAATATTAGAAACTTCCTTCTGGGTATTGGTAGAGGGATAAAGTTTATCATTAGCCTCCAATCTCTTAGAATATAAGGACCTCAATCACTTGAGACGTATTATTCTCCACAACATCCACATCACCTATAGTATTGACATTTTCATGTACAGCATTAGATGAGATTTTCTTCTTATGAAGATGAGGATGTAATCAAAAGCTTTCATTATTCCCATGACCATGCATTTTACAATAGGAATAAAAAATCAAAAGATTTTCAATCTCCACCTTTTGAAAACAACCATAATTTTGACCCAAGCCATATTTCATCAAGATGTTTCTTAGAAACATCTAACTCAACTAAGACATGAGCCACCGACTGTCGAGATAAGAAAGTAGTAGCTTGGTTAGTTTGTAATGGTCTGCCAAAAATCTAAAGCCAATCTAAAGAGAATTTTCAAATTGAAGAAATGAATCCATAATTTTGGGAAAGAGATCCACACAAGTGGAATAGGAGATTCCTCCAGCACATCAAAATTCGGTGTTCATTTGAGTAACCTCATTTGACATGCTTAAATATAATACAATCTCCTAGAGAAAATGTAATTGTAATCAAATTTGTTGGTAAGCTAAATAACAATATAATGAGGATCCAACAAATCAACATTAAAGGTACTAGAAGTTTAAGGCTAAGAAAAACTTACAGATCACGTTAAGATTAGGGTGTCGAAGAACAAATTTACCAACCAATGTTAATGCAAAAGGTGCAATAAGCTGTGAAACAATCGACTCATTGAACATTAGGGCAGGACAATCCATAAACGAATTGTGTCCAAACTGAACCCTAGCAGAAGAAGAAGAAGAAGAAGAAGAAGAAGAAGAAGAACTCGCTAAGGCATCCTTAAAAGAATGGGTCTTATCACTTGGGATCGAAGTGACAGTTGGGATGGACAATGTCGGAGATGTCATCTCCCACCCCAAAAAACCAATGAAAAACCTCAAAATCAAGCAACAAAAACACCGAAAGGAAAACCAAGAGAAGTAAAAACACAACAAAAATAGAAGAAGCTAGGAGGAGGTTTGGAGATGCTCGTAGAGGAGAACCCTAGAATCGCCGAGATATCACCCAGAAAACTAGAGCCAAAGAGCCGTTATCAACTTTACAAACTTTTTGAAATTGAGAAATAATCAACTTCAACTTAATGAATAAAGATAGTTTAGTTGATATGGATAGTGATAAAGGTTGGTGATTTCACTTATGAGGAATTATTTCCTCTTTCTAAATAATTATAAGATTTTTATACAAAGTTAAAGAAAAAGTTTTTATACATCAAAAGAGAACATAATTAACTTTTATATGAGCATTTTGATTTGTTTAAAAAAGTTACATATTTGGAAGATAAGTAGATATCTATACTAGAGTAGCATACAATTATGATTGATGAAAATGAAATAATTAAGAATGATTTAAAGGATCAAAAGCACCTGCATATTGAACTATAGATTACACACAATATATTAGAGCGTGAATTATTACATTTGTAAGAAAGAAAGCATGTTGCATTTATTAAATAGGGTTTAATGTCAAGTGCTAATGAGTAGCCTAGAAAGCACACCACTATACATAAAAATTAGCATCTGAATCACCACATGCCAACAAGTAAATAATAAGAAAACCACACGCATCACCCCTGCTTAGGAGGAAGATTCACCATGTATGTATTCTAGCTAAATCTTTTTTATGGGTTTAGTGTTTCTCTTATGATATGATGGGACATATTATACAAAAAGTTCTAAAAAAACCCACCTTAATGTTGAGTATGTCTTGACGCTTAAGACTTTGCCTACACAGCATAAGACAAATTTATCTCATAGCTTGAAGCAATCCAAACTCACTTCCCAAAATCATAACTTAATTTTTTTTTTTGCAGATATGCCTTTCACATGTGTTACAGTGAAAATATTTAGTACTTGGATAACATATGCTCAAGCCATTTGATACGACATATAAAGATACTCATCACATTGGAGTGCAAGAGTGGATGAAAACTGACTCTAAGAGATAATACTATGAGAAGTGTGATTGGAATAGGAAATAAAGGTAAAACTTAATGCTTTACTACTAAAAAATGTATTGTTATTATAAAGTTTAAAGCATAATTTACTTTGCATTAGTGAGTTATAAGATAAAGGCTTTATGTGAAAATTTGTTTTGATAAATTCTTGATTTTGCTTGATGGTAAGGTTATTTTGCATGGTTTTAGAGTGAAGAATGTTTACATGATTGACTAGAGAGTCTAAATGAATCTTGCAAGGTGTAATATCTAAAACCTAATATATATGGACCTAGGTTTTGGAATAGGAGACTATGTCACATAAGCTTGAGGATACAAAAAAAAAGATCACTCACTTAAACCTAGCTAAAGGAGTAACATTAGAATTCACTAAGGAGCACCTTTATGATGCATGCTAACGAGTGAAATAGGTTAAGTCATCATTTCACTCATTTAAGTAATTTAGTACTAGTAGGCTTGATATATTACAAATGAGCATATTTAGATCAGTTAGTACCATAAGTTTAGGAGGAAAACCATATTTGTTTGTTATTGTAAATGATTTTACTTGATTCACTTGGATTAGGATTACAACAAATAAAATTGATTCATTTGTGGAGTTAACGATATAATCAATATAGATACAATGTAAGTTAAGATGCACCATATCCACCATCCATAATGTCCCTTGAAGAGAGTTTGAGAATGATAAGTTTGAATCCTTTTACCAACAAGTAGGAATATAACACAATTTTATTGCACCTAAAATTCCTTATAAGAATAGCATAGTGGAGAGGGAAAATAGGATTTAATTTAAGGCAAATAGAGATATGTTAAATGACTATAATTTACCCAAATAATTGTTGGATGAAGCTATAAATACCACTTGTTATGTTTTTAGAAGTGTAAATATCATATTCAATTTTAATAAAACCCCTTATTAATTTTTGAAGGGTAAAACACCGAACCTTTACCACTTACATGTTTGAGAATGTAAATGTAATGAATTTAATAATGGAAAATATAATTTAGGAAAGTTTGATGTAAAGCCTGATGAGGGCATTTCTTATGATATTTAGTTGTAGGAAAATATTTTAGATTATATAACAAAAGTACGTTGGTAGTAGAAGAGTTAACTCATATAGTACTTGATGAGACTTATAGGGATACTCCACCTAGAGAAGAAGAAGAAGAAGAGGTTGACATCACTACTAGAATTGAGAGAGGATAAATAAATTGTACCATTGGATTTGTTATATATTTCTATAATCAAATATGTATAGCTAATAACATAACATATCAAAATATAAATTAATTCTTTACTATCAATTTAAGAATATAAATTAAATTTATTACCTTCATAATCAAACTCACCATATAGAATATAATATTCCTCCCAAAAGATAAAATAATATTAATCTATTATTTTGAAAATAAAATTAATTGAGGATAAAAATTTAATATACATCAATAGAGTTTTCTCCTATTTTAGCAAACTAGACCAAGGTTAATTTTATTTTTACTAGGTTTAAGGTTCCCTATAAAGGCAACTCTCGATTAAAGTGGTGATTAAACTTCCTAGATTTAAGAAGGATTTTGATTTTCAATGGGAAAATAATTAATATTCAACACTTATTTAATAAATCAAAGGAAGAGAAGTAGAGAGTTCTTAAGAATCTAAATACCCATAAATAATCTAGCCTAAACTAATGTATGGTGTTAAATATTTAGGACGTGATTGAATTTAGAGTTTAATTTTATGTTTTATTAAATGTTTGGGATAATGCTCTCAAAAGGAATAATAGGAAGTGTGTGCAAATTTAAAATTATGTTTGCTTGGAGTTAACAACAAACTAACAATCTAAGCACTAACTAAAAGTTCATAAAGGTTGTTAAACCTATAAGAACTAGCCCTAGACTAACCACAAGGGGGGGTGAATTGGTAATTTAAAAACTTCTTTACAAAAAAAAAACCACTTTTTAAAGCTTTTTAAAATATCTGAAGATATTAAATTTTTTTTATGTGGAAGAAGATTTATTTCATAAAATCAACAAAATAAATTAGAGTTATCAACCACGTAGTAAATAATAAAAGAGTGGGAGAATTAAAATGTGAAAAAATAAAAGAATGAACACACCATATTTTATAGTGGTTCAGACAAATATGATCTATATCCACTCCCTAAAAACCTCCTTTAAAGGTATTACACTAAACCCTTAGTGACACTCCTTTAGCCCCTACAGTTCGGAAGAGAAGCCTTTACAAAATCTCTTCCACCACTATAGTGCAATAGAGGGTTGTAATCCTCTTTTCCCTCTAGGAGATGGCAGAGAACCTATAATTCTTTTTCACCTTCTAGGTAATAGCAAAGAACAACGATCCCTTCACATGCAGAGAACCTTGAATCCCTTTGTCCTTCCTCGATGTTGCAGAGTAGCCGAGTCCTTTGACACCAAAGAGATCTTCTTCTTCCCAAAACTCCTTCAATGAAACCTTGACTATGATGGTACTTAGGTGCATGTTTGTTAGACCAACCTTGTGAAACTCCCTCTAACACTCTTAAAACCCACATGGATCTTCTCCCTCTCTCAAACTCCATTCTTTCCTCTCTTAAGCTCAAGGATCTCTCTTAAAGTTTTCTTTACAAGAAAAATGACTCAATAAATACCAAAGACTCTTACAAATTCCTATGAGAAAGCTTAAATAGGGGGCTTCAAGAAACCCTCAAAATTTAATTCATCCATAAAAGATCACACAGTTTTTTTGATTGAAAAATGTATATTTCTGAAAAAAGGAATAATTTTCTTTGGGAAATATTTAATTTGAATATTAAAATTGAACACATCATTATGAACAGTATATCGCCTCGGAAAGTGATCATATCGTTCCCTAATGGGTTCAAATTTTAGAATTTTAATTCATCCTGATTATCATAGTCAAACTCAGGAGAGACAATATATGATCTCGAAAGATCAAAATTATGTTCAATCAATCGTTTAACTATAATAATTTGGATGAGAGATCATTAATTTCATAATCAAAATTACAATAAAAATTTATATATCTCTCTGAGGAAAGAAGTTATCAATCACTATTGATCGTTTGAAAAAGGAGGTAATAATCATTGAATTTTGAATCTTCTCAAAGATAATTAATTAAAGGTTTTGAAAATTTTGATTTTGAAAATTAGATATGGGTTTCTAAATCTCCTACTAGCGCAAGCCCTCGTAGTTAATTACATCATAGGAAAATTGGAATTTTTTCTACGAACACTCTCGATTAAAATAGTGGTATAAAAATTATTTAGATTTTCAAAGATCGATATCAATGGAGGTTATGGGTTGGAATTTTCAATCGGGATTGGTTCGATGTTGAACACTTATTTTTGGAATCAAAGGAAGAAGGGTAAGAGGCATTTTGGTATTCTGAATTACTTCAAAAACACCTCAGTCTATCTTAAGTGTTGGGCTTGAATTTGATTGAAAGATATTTTTAATTTCAGTAATCAATTTTATTAGAATATTGGGATTAGATTCCCGGAGGTTTAGGTCTTATAGCCCGAGCCTGCCTCAAAACCTAAGTCTAAATTGGGCATTTAAAAAAAATGCCCCGAACCTAGCTAATGTAGTGCGAATCTGGTCTTGTCCTGGCCAGGATTGGGTAGCCAACAAACCACCTAAGCTCTTTTTAAAATATATGTCTGGTATTTTAATGTTGAGTGGTAGGGATTGTTGCAACCCATGACCCCGAGTTTGAGATTTTGATGATGCCAAATAATGAGTGACTTGGAACTGCTTTTCATTGCTTATTATTTTATTTGTTATTTTCCTTGAGCACTAACATTTCAGGAAGATCACAAGTGACTCAGGAAGAAAGGAAGACTCAAGACCGGGTAGATTAGGAGTACGAGTCAAAAATTGTATTTTTCCATTTATTGTATTTTTTTACTTTATTGAGTCTGGCCACAAAATGCGAAAGAGTAAGAGCAACCATGCACACACACAGGGGGAGAATTTTTTTTTTAACTGAAAATATAAGTAAAATTCTTCTCTGGAGATCGTACTGTACGATGTTATTTCGTACCGTACGATCCAGGCTATGTGGGCAAATCTGTGAATAGATCGTACTGTACGAAGTACTTCGTACTGTACGATATGTTCAGATCCAAAAACCCTAGCCGTGACTTAATTTGAGGAAGTGATTTTTGCGCCGTTCGTACTGTACGAACTTGTTCGTACTGTACGATCTGTATTAAATACTTACTTAAATTAACACGTGATTAGTGCACGTAATCAAGGCCTAATTGAGATTTGCACATCGTACTGTACGAATATGTTCGTACTGTACGATTGGTTTTAAATACTTACTTAAATTAACCCGTGATTAGTGCACGTAATCAAGGCCTAATTGAAATTTGAACATCGTACTGTACGAAGTCAATCGTACCATACGATGAACAGAGACGACATCCGATCGTCCAGACCATCGTCCTGTACGAATAGTATGTGGTTGAATCGTACCGTACGATATTGTATCGTACAGTACGAATTGTTTTTGTACTGTTCGTACACCTTCGTACCAGGACGACGGCTGTTTATGAAGATCGTACTGTACGATGATGAATCGTACTGTACGAACAGTAACGGCTAATTTTGAATTCAGAGGTTTTTGGAGCCTTTTTTAATATGCCAATCAAGTTCTTTTTGGGTAAGATTGTTAGAGAGGGTGAACGTGATTAGAGAGGGATTCCAAGGGAGAAAACTCAAGAGAAATTCTTGAGGGTTGAGAGGAAGGAGGAGGTGAGCGTTGTGAGGGAGAAGAGGTGTGAGGGAGATCACACGGTTGCTCCAAGCTCGCTGCATCTTGCTCCTCCTGTGGCCCGAGAAGGATTTGAGGGAGGATCTCCAAGGGAAAGGCTCGTCTGCATCCGTTACCTCGAGGTTCTCTGCCTTCTCCAGGAGGGAGAAAAACGAGAAGGTTCTCTGCCGTCGCCAGGAGGGCGAAAACAGAGTTTGGTCTTCCGCCACGCCGGGTTGGTGAAAGGGAGGTTTGTACAGGCTTCTCCGCCTTGCCAAGGGGGGCAAAAGGAGAACTATTTTTATAGTGAAAATCCCGGAGTGGAGGACTCCGGGGAGTGGACGTAGGTCATATTTTGACCGAACCACTATAAAAATCTTGGTGTGTTCGTTCTTTATCATTGTTTACTTTTTGCTTGCACTTTAATTTTTCATATCTATTGCACGTGGTTTTTTGATAAAGCAAAATTGCATTGATCTTTATTTTAATATTTCAAAAAACAACAAAAAATTAGAACTCTTGTTTAGGGTTAATTTTTATTAAGAGAAAACTTTTTACAATTCACCCCCCCTCTTGTCGTTTAGTAATTTCAATTGGTATCAGAGCTTGTTTTTCAAAAATAGTGTTTTAGAAAACCTTGAAAAAACGATCATGTCGAATTTTGGTAATCGTAACACTGCGGAGGGTTATTCAATAACTCGTCCACCACTTTTTGATAACATACCGTTTGATTTTTGGAAAATTAGAATGTCTACATTTTTGCAATCTATAGATTACCGCATGTGGATGTTAGTTAATGATGGGTATGTTGCACCGTTTAAAACTGTTAATGGTTTGAAAACTCCTGTACCGTTTAATGAATGGAGCAATGAGGATAGGGAATTAGCCCAACTGAATGCTAAGTGCTTAAACTGTTTCTTTTGTGCATTGAAATCTGAGGATTATATGAGAGTATCTACTTGTGCTTCTGGTAAGGAGATTTGGGATAGACTGTGCATTACATACGAAGGAACAAACGAAGTAAAACAGTCTAGGCTTAACATTTTACTGCATGATTATGAATTATTCCGTATGAAACCTAGCGAAACAATTTCTGACATGTACACTAGGTTCACCCAAATTGTGACATCCTTGCATGCTTTAGGTAGAGAAATTTCAAATTCTGAGAAAGTAAATAAAATTCTTAGATGTCTGCCTAGTTCCTATGATGCTAAGATAACTGCTATCACTGAGTCCAAAGATCTTAATGTTTATTCTATTGATAACCTCCTCGGGTCACTCATTGCATACGAGCAAGGAGTGAGCCAAAGGCAAAGTGATGCAGGTGAAAAGAAAAAGGAGCGGACGGTGGCATTAAAAGCTAGCAACTCAGAAAGTGAAAGCTCTGCAGGGGAGGAAGACGATGAAATAGCACTGATGACCCGACAGTTCAAAAATTTTCTGAAGAGAAAACAGAAGCGTCATCAGAACAGCTGGAATAAAGGTAAAAGCTCAAGGACCAATAAAGTTTCATCTGATACAATTTGCTTTGAGTGCAGGAAGCCAGGTCATCTTCGAGCAGATTGTCCTAATCTTAAGAGCCAACCAACAAAGGAGAAAGGAGATGACAAAGGTAAATACAAGAGAGGAAAGACCAAGACACAGAAAGCTTTTTGGGCCGACTCTGCCTCAGAATCATCAGAAGAAGAAGCAGAGGAGGAGGTAACAAACTTGTGTCTTATGGCTAATGATAACCTTGATCAATTGGATCAGGATGAGGTATGTCAACTTTCTTATGATGAATTATTGCTTATTTCTGAGAATATTCATGACTCTTATAGAAAACTGAAGAAAATGCATGCTAAACTTAATATTGAATTTAGTTCCTTACAAATTGAGCATGCTAACTTAGTTAAAGAAAATTCTGATTTAGATAAAGATCACATGTTACTTCTTGATGAGTATGATGCATTAAATAAGAAGCATATTGATCTAATTGAAGCGCATGAATCCTTGAAAACATCACATATTGAACTAGATGTAGAGTATGAAAAACTAACTGCACTTATATTAGAAGTAGACCATAGTGAGCACTTGCTATTGATAGAAGTTGATGGATTGACAGCTCAAAATAAAACTTATAGTGAAAAAATAAAAGAACTAGAAAAAGAAATTGCATCACTCACAATAGGCCATCCTAGAAAACCCCCAACACAGCATGCATCACAAAATCTTAGGAAGAGGCACCACCACACTCATAGATTAGTAAACCCATTTCCTGGTGTTAGGTGCTTCTCTTGTGGCATGTTAGGTCACATAGCCCGCACATGCACAATTCACCGTAGGACACACTTAGTATGGAGACCTAAATTGCATCCATCACAGCATAACATGCATACATCTCATTCATGCAAGCATAAGGTGGAACCCAAACTCACTTGGGTTCCCAAATCTAATCTGTGAATGAAATTGTAGGAATGCTCTCACAAAAGACCTAGTGAGAGCATGTGGTACCTGGATAGTGGCTGCTCGCGACACATGACTGGAGACATGAAGAAGTTCATCCTATTGGAGACCAAAACTGGAGGCAAAGTAACGTTGGGAGACAACACTACCAGGAAGGTGATAGGCTCAGGTACAGTTGGTAATGCTAAGAATTTTTTAATTGAAAATGTTTTACTAGTTGATGGTTTGAAACATAATTTACTTAGCATTAGTCAACTGTGTGACAAAGGTTTTGATGTTAAATTTTTTACTGATAAATGCCTGATTAGTTTATTTGGTGAAATAATTTTAGAAGGAAAACGAATGAACAATGTTTACATGTTAGACCTTGATCGTGTAGATAACTCAAAATCATTTTGCTTGAAAACAATAGTTGATGATTCGTGGCTATGGCATAGGAGACTGTGCCATGCTAGTATGAAAACTCTTAGAAACATCACTCAGAAAAACCTAGTTAGAGGTGTACCTAAATTAGAATTCACCAAGAATCACTTATGTGATGCTTGCCAACAAGGAAAACAAGTCAAATCATCCTTTCACTCAATTAGAGACGTGATCACCTCTAGGCCACTAGAAATTCTACACATGGACTTATTTGGACCCGTTAGTACAGCCAGTCTAGGTGGAAAGAATTATGGATTTGTGATTGTAGATGACTTCACTAGATTTACTTGGGTAAGATTCTTAGCACACAAGAATGAGTCTTTTGAGGAATTTAAAATTTTCTCCACATGGATACAACGAAAATTAGGTTGTGAGATATCAACAATCCATAGCGATCATGGTGGAGAGTTCCAAAATGAAAGATTTGAGTCATTCTGCCAAGAGATAGGAATAGAGCACAATTTCTCAGCTCCAAGAACACCCCAACAGAATGGCATAGCAGAAAGGAAAAATAGAACCTTGGTAGAAGCTGCTAGGGCAATGTTAGCGGAGTATACCCTTCCTAGATACTTTTGGGCAGAAGCAGTCAACACAGCCTGTTATGTTTTGAACAGAGTAAACATTAGATCGAAGCTGAATAAAACTCCATATGAACTCCTTAAGGGTAGGACACCAAACCTTTCACATTTACATGTCTTTGGGTGTAAGTGCTTCATCTTAAATAATGGTAAACATCCCTTAGGAAAGTTCGATCCCAAATCTGATGAGGGTGTCTTCTTAGGCTATTCTTCTGTAGGTAAGGCCTATAGAATTTTCAACAAGAGAACCCTGGTAGTAGAAGAATCCACCCATGTGGTATTTGATGAATCTGATATGCCCTCAGAAACTAAAATTGAAGATGATGAAATAGAGGCAATTCAAGGAGTAGAGACTATGACCTTAGAAGAGAGGGTCGAATCTCAGGAAGACTTGCCTAGAGAATGGAGATATTCTTCTAGTCATCCTAAAGAGTTAATTTTAGGTGACCCTTCAGAAGGTGTAAGAACTAGGCATGGACTTAGGAAGGAGGTTAGTCACTCAGCTTTCATCTCTATGATAGAACCTACAAGTATAGATCAAGCCTTAGGAGATGAATTTTGGATTCTAGCAATGCAAGAAGAGCTGAACCAATTCACCAGGAATGATGTTTGGGAGTTAGTTAAGAGACCTAAAGAGCAGAGTGTTGTTGGAACAAAATGGGTCTTCAAGAATAAGGTGAATGATTCAGGAACAATAATAAGGAATAAAGCAAGGCTAGTAGCTAAGGGGTACAACCAGATTGAGGGAATAGACTTTGAAGAAACCTTTGCCCCGGTTGCTAGACTAGAAGCCATAAGAGTGCTCTTAGCTTTTGCTTGCTTCAAGAACTTTAAGTTATATCAAATGGATGTAAAGAGTGCATTTTGACTGGTCAATCAGTCAAACAATGGTGAGGTGGCAATCAAGGGGAGTCTTGAATGCTGGTGTGAAGACTTGAGGTGGCTTAAGGTTTGGAAATTAAAGCTTGAATATTTAAAAGGGAATTTCAAGTGGTTTTAATGGATTATTGACTAGTTTGACTAGTCAACAATCACATTGACTGCCAAGGTGGCATGGGAGATTGCAAATGGCTGTTTGAATGGAATCTTAATGGCTTGATTGAAGATGCATAGATATTTAACTAAGAGTAGAAGAATTTGTCCAAAACCCATAGGTTGATTTAACTAGGGTTTGATCGATCAATGATTAAGAAATGTTTAGGTCATGAATTTGAATTGATTTAGGGGATATATAGATTGATAAAAGTTTGATTGGATGTATGGATCAAAGTTTGAATCAGAAATTGAGTTTCCTAGGGTCTAGACATGTTTGAGACTCGAATAGGTTTGAAATCTAGGTTAAAAACTGAATTGACTTTAGGTTGGAATTGATTTGAAGCTCGAATAGGTTTGAAAGCTAGGTGGATTTGAAATTTAGATTGATGATGAGTTTGAATTGATTTGAATCTAGATTGATTCTAAAGTCTAGAGGGATTCTAAGATCTAGAATCTAGAAGAATTTTAGGATCCGGATAGATCTCAAAATTTTCGAATCTAAAAGAATCCTAAAGTCTAAGAAAATCTTAGGATCTGGAGTCTTGGAGAGTGCTAAAGTCTTGAGTAGATTCTAAGATCTGAAGTTTAGAAGAGTCCTAGGGTCTGGAGTAGATCCTAAGGTCTGGATTGGTCTGGAAGAATCTTAGGGTCTAGAGTCAATCCTAGGGTCTGGATTGGTCTGGAAGAATCCTAGGGTCTAGAGTCGATCCTAAGGTTTGGAGTCTAGAAGGATCCTAGGATCTAGAATAGATCCTAAGTTTTGGAGTCTAGAAATATCTTAAGGTTTAGATAGATCTTAAGGTCGAGATTGAAGTTTGGATTCTTAACTGGACTGGATTAAAGTTTGAATGTGTTTGAAGCTTGAATTGATTGAAGTTTAGATTGGTTTAAGATTTGAAATGATCAGAGGTTTGGATTGGTCCTAGAATCTAGAGAGACTCTAAGATCTAGAATCTAGAAGGATCATAAAATCTAAGAAAATCTTAGGGTCTAGATCTAGGAGAATCTTAGGGTCTAGAATAGATCTTAAGGTATAAAGTCTAGAAAATTCCTAGGGTCTAGAATAAATCCTAGTGTCTAGAGTATAGAAGGATCCTAGGATCTAGAATAGATCATAAGGTCTGGATTCTAGGAGGATCCTAAAGTCTAGATTGGTCTAGAGATTAAATTGATCTGGTGTCAGGATTGATCTGGAGTCTGGGTGGGTCCCTAGTGACCTCATATAAAAATGAGGTCAACAACAGTACAATCATAGGATCGTCCAGTATGATATACATAATTTGAATTGTTAGTAATATATGATCACCAATTAGTACAATACAATCCATTAAAATTTACTTGTTAGTGTTGTACATTCATTAATACGAATGATTAATCGTACAGTAAGATAAGTTCAATTGAAATATAATTCATCTAGGATGAATCATGGGATGACCAAATATCATCTATGTTAATCATATAATATGATCCAGTTCATACAAAATGAATAAAATATCAAAATTAAACAAATTTACTTGATTAATCACATGATTAAATTAGGTAATATTTTAAATATCATTCAATTTTTTAGGTTCATACAGTATGATTAAAACAACTTTTAAAATTCAAATATTTGCCTAATTTAATGAATTATAGGCTTTGTAATTATAATAAATTGTTCAGTACGATGTGATACTTGTACTGTAAATTTCATTATGTTTAAAAAATATTTTTCTAAGTAAATAAAAAATTTTAATTAATTTTTATACAGTATGATATTGATTATATAGTAAGATGTACAAAAAAATTTAAATTTTTAAAATTGTTTCTCCTCTTCTTATGTGTGTGTGCATGGTCACCAGCTAGCACACCCTTATAGGACTTAACTCAAAATATACATATAGATATATGATTAATATATGCAACTTAAACACAAATACAATAAGCCAAATACATTTTACCCCTTTGATATTATAAAAAAGAAGAGAAACATAGAAAAAAAATAAGAAAGAAATAATTAGAATAAACTAAAGATCATACAGACCCTGATTAGGTGGAGGTGATGGTGTTATTTAAGAATAATCAATTAATTTCAGTAAATTTTCTCTGAATGAGAAAGTTATCTCTTGATTTTATTCAAAATCTTGGTAATAAATGTATTGACATCACCTTTGTTAATTCAGCTCAAACTCCCTTTAGGCTATAGTCCTTTAAAAAAAATCTAATTTAAAAAGTAGAATAGAAAGGAAATGTGATCTTTTCAAACTTCTATTTAGGAAAGTATCAAAGAGAATAGAATTGCAAAGTGAAGAATTAGAAATCTTGATTTTCAAATTCAAATGTGGACGATATCAATTGATATACGGATTTGTCTAAGATTTAATGATTTGAAAAGAAGGGAAGCTATCTCATCGTGGGCTCATTTTGTTACTCTTTTATCAATATTTGGTGAACTTTGCATCTTTTTGATTTTTGTTACACTTTGTGCATATTTCAAATTTTGCCATTCATTGCATATCTTTTTAGCTTTTAGGCTCATTTTGTGCCTCTTTTTCACTTTTACAAACTTGCTTCCTTTATAAATCTTTAAAGACTCTCAGTTGTGAGAATGTCTTGTAACTATAAGGGAATAAGAACTCACTGTCTAATATAAGGATGAGTAAACCATAAAATAAAACTTGATCCATCTAATATAGATGAATAAGTTGATTAAGAAAATTCAAAAAAGATTTATTGATTTATAAAAAATACTCAAATGGGATAGCGAACTGTAGGAAGATAAAACACTTCTCTATTTCTTGGTCATATTTTTAATTTAAAATATATTTTGATTAAAAAAGAGAAATAGTCCTATTAAAGAAGTGAGATAGAGATATAAAATAATTAACTTTCTTCCTTTAACTGTTTAGAGAAGTCAATCATCACTTACCAAAAATTTAAAAATAAAAAGGAGGTAAATTTTCCATTTTAAGAAAAAATGTGATTAGGGAAAAGTGATTTCATTCTCTTATGCATATATGGAAATTAATGTGATTTGTGTGTGTTGATTAGAGAGACTACAAAAAATACGAATAATAAAATAAAAGATCACAAATTATAAATAACTTTCAACAAAAAATAAAACATAGAGAAAAATGTATAAAATAAACACATTCAAAATGAATAAAAAACATACATGCATGCATTAACTATAAAATAGATAAACATACAATTAAAACTTAATACCTCATTATCTTGCTCCTAATTTTATGATTCAAAAGAAAAGTCTGCCTAGGTTTTAAAATTGGCTTACTTTGACCCATTTCCTTTGCAGGAAGAGTTTTTAAATATGGGCAATTATTTTTCATATGTCCAAATTTCCTACACCCAAAGTAAATAATGCCAAAGTAAAACTTAACATTCTTAATTTTTTTACTTTTATTCTACTTTTGTTGATGTTAATGCTTGCGCTTCAATAAATTTTCAAATTTTCTTATTATTGATGTTATCTCCTTACTCTCATCATCTATTGAATCACTTTTATCCATGACTTCATCTTTTAGCACAATATTTTCACCAGCATTCAGAAGTCTTTGACTCACACTTTTCTAATGGGTAATAAGTGAACTAATCAGATTATCAATAAAATAATCATTTAGGTCTTTTGATTCATATATAATAGTGACTTTAGCATTAAATTTATCAGGTATGTAATAAAGAATTTTATTCACCTTTTTAAAGTTTTAAGGTTATTTACCTAAAGCATGTAATGTTGTCACTATTTGTGTAGACCTAGTACACATGTCTATGATTGTCTCATAAAATTTCATGCATAATATTTCATAATCATGCATTAAAATATTCAACTTAGATTTCTTGAATTCCTAGTACCTTCGCATTTAGTGCATAATCTATCCCAAAAGTTCTTGTCAATAGTGCATGTAGAGACTATAATATATACTTCAAAATTCAAAGCAAATAAGAAATAATTAAAATATTTAGCTTTCTAATTGAGCATAAGTTTTTTCTACTCTACTCTATTCAATAAATAGAATATCAATGATGACTCCATCTTTAATATGTGATTGTATAGAATAGCAAGTTTGAATCATATGCTACTTTTGATAGTCTATTGATTGTAACATAGTAAAAATGCTGATTTTTCAAAAGTTAAAAGAAATATTTTCAAATAACGATGGTATTGTGTTTGAATATCCTTCCATAATATAAAGATTTCCAAAGTTATCCATTAATTGTTTTTCAAAATTTTTCTAAAACTTATTTTTTTAATCCCACTGTGTTACCCCTTGAAATTTCATGAAGGTTGTTAAACCTCTAAAACTAGCCCGAGACTAACCAAGAGGGCAGGTGAATTAGTAATTTAAAAAATTACTTAAAGCTAAAAAAAATACTTTTTAAACTTTTTCAATATTTAAAAAAAATAAATTTATCCCATAATATGGTAGCATATTAATTTCATAAAATCAATTAAATAAATCAGAGTTACCAACTATACAAAAAATCACAAAAAGTGTGAAATTTAAAATACAGAAAAGTAAACGAATGAATAAATAAAATTTTATAGTTGTTGGGTCAAATCTAATCTACGTCCACTCCCTTAAAAGCTTCATTCTAAGTATTTCACTAAACATTTAGTGACTCTCCTTTAGCCCCGGCAGATAGGTGGAGAAACCCTTAAAAAATTTCTTCCACCAACCCAATGCGGTAGAGGACCATAATCCTTTTCTCCCTCTAGGAGATGATAGAGAATCTCAACTCTTTTTTACCTTCCAGGTGATTACTGAGAATAAAAAATCCTTTTACAAGCAGAGAACCTATAATCCTTTTAACCTTCCCTAGTTCCAAAGAGTAGCTGGGTCCTTTGACACCAAAGAGATCATCCTCTTTCCAAAACCTTTCTCAAGACAAACCTTGACTATGATGGTACTTAGGTAAAAATTTGATGGAGCATCCATGTGAAACTCCCTCTCACACTCCCTTAAAACCCACAAAGATCTTCTCATTCTCTCAAACTCCACCCTTTCCTCTCTCAAGCTTAAGGCTCTCTCTTCATGTTTTTTCTAGAAGAAAAATGACTCAATGAATGTCAAAGACTCTTGTAAAGTCTTATGAGAAAACTTAAATAGATGGCTTAAAAAAAACATAAAAATTTAATTCATCTATAAAAAATCATACATTACGATAACAAGATTGTCCAACAAGATGTACATAATTGAACTGGTTAGTACTGTACGATCACCAATTAGTACAGTATGATCAGTTCAAATTTGCATATTAGAGATGTACGATCATTAGTACAAATGACCAATCATACAGTATGATTAGTTCAACCAAAATGTAATTCATCTAGGATGAATCATAAGACGACTAAATATAATCTATG
Source organism: Dendrobium catenatum (assembly GCF_001605985.2). Taxonomy (NCBI): domain Eukaryota; kingdom Viridiplantae; phylum Streptophyta; class Magnoliopsida; order Asparagales; family Orchidaceae; genus Dendrobium; species Dendrobium catenatum. The sequence goes on from NW_021318711.1 coordinate 2,150,713, forward strand.
TTAATCATACAGTATGATCCAGTTCATATAGTACGATAAAAATATCAAATCTAAGTAGATTTGATTGCTTAACCAAAGAATTAAATTAGGAAATATTTTAAATATTATAAAATATGATTAGAACAACTTTTAAAATTAAAATTTTTGCTTAAATTAATAAATGGCATGTTTTCTAATTATAATATATTTTTAAGTACAATGTGTTATTCATGCTATATAATTCTTTATATTTCAAAAAAAAAATCTTGATAAATAAAATATTTTAATTAATTTCTATAATACTAGATCATCCATTATGATATTAATCATATCTTATGATGTACAAAAAAACTAAAATATTTAAAATTATTTCTCCTAGCCTTATGTGTGTGCACGATCACTAGGTTAGAATACACCGTTATAGGACTTGACTCAAGAAATTAAAAATACATAAATTAATATTACAAATTCTTTACAGTATAACTTATTCTACCCAATATTGAGTTATGAATCTTTATTGGATGGTACATGTGTTCCTGAAATGTTAATACACACACAAATAAATATAGAATGCAAATACTATGAGACAAAGATGTGAGCCATAATGTTCGTTATCATAAAAAAATATAAACTCGTGAGCTGGAGTTGCAACACTATATAAAAAAGTATACTAAGCTTGATGCATGTAAAATAAGTAATTTTGATTTAATTGGAATCAAGGATTTAAATTAAGACTTTAATAAAAAAAATTAAAATTTAATTCAATTAATGAATGCATGCACTTCAAAATTATTTACTACTTGACTCTAAGTCCTCTACAATGCACTTAATGCACTCTAGACTTTATAACTATTACACTCTATAAGATCAGCTTTTTAAGAAAAATATAGAATCATAATGTACATAAATGATAAGGAATACTTGGCTCAGCCTCATCGTAAGGCCTGCCCCTCATTGTCCATCATCATGTGCGTGTATTTATTTTATTTTTTTTGTGTAAGGTGCATGAAAGTAAATATGCATGCATGTATACATGCATTTGTAAAGGTGTTCATGTTAATAGTACCAAACTACAATGTTCTAAAACTAATGCATGTGTTTATGCAAGGGCAAGTGCATATACACCATCAAAACCTATGAAAATAAACTACCTCTAACGAAAAGCATCTACAAACCCATGAATTCTATGTTTGAATGAAGCAATATATATAATAGAATTTGATAAATATCACTGTAATTATAAACCAAGGTCTACTGGAAAAGAATGGTGTCCATGCTTCGACAACAACATTTTTGGATATTTGCACCTGTAAAATGTTGCAAAACTTTATAATTGTGGTTACTTATTTAGTCTTCATGTCTCCTAAGCTCTGGATCTTTTTTAGAAATCCAAAATATAATGACTCTAAGAGAAAGAAGAATCATTTCCTTTTGGAGCCCAACAAGTGTATGTAATACTCAAACAAATTTATGATTTTTACAACTCTTTAACATTTGCAACTCAATCAACCTATACAAAAAATCTAAAATTTACATTGATACTTTATGTTTATATAATTTTTATAACTTTACATTTACTCTTAAAGATTTACATTTTCTCTTTATAAAAAGAATAACTTGACTCTGGCTAGATTAAATAAATAAAGTGAAGCTTCTTTTAGCATGACTCTACATAGAGCTACTTTCAGAATCCACTGGTAATAATTTCTCCCAAGTAAGGTATCCAATCACACTAGAGCACAAACAAGTAAAATAACAATGACCTAGCCTAGACTATAGTTAGTTGTCCTAGTAAATAATCTGAGGTGTGTTCTAAGCTGTGTGGCTTGGATATGTCCAAGTTTATTAATTAATTAATTTGTGTTTTATATTATTAACATTTATCTATTGTAAGGCTAGGTATTTCATTTAAGTTTATGTTTTAATTATTTAATTATTTATATTATATTAAATTCTTTAAATTATTATTTTTTTAGTTTTAATAAAGCTTGGTAATTCATAGCTTTAATGTTCTTAAAATTATCAATCAACAAGTCCTAGGATTTCAAAGGATGTAGTTGATACCTAAGGATAAAGCAAACATAAAAAGCCTCCACTTAATCGTTAACATTTTATTCGATTTATTTTATGTTTATATTTTTTTTAATTTATGTTTTTAAATAACCATCTTAATTAAGAACCTAAAATTGTTTGAATCCATTAATCAACAAGTATTAGTCTTTCAAATGAAATGAATTAATTACACCCGGAGGAATAGAGCATTAATCATTTTATTATAAATTATATTTGTACATCTATATTTTTTATTATCTTTTATTCCTTTATTAAATGTTTTGACCAAAGTTTGGCTTTTTATTTTTATTTTTTTAAAATTTTAGAGGTTTATTTATGTATATGTTTTATTTAGGGACTAATGAAATTTAGTTTGTATTTTTCAGTTTTTTAATTATTTAATTATAATTTTTATAAAACTAGCCCAAATAATGAATTATTTAAATTTGTTAATTAGGATATTTTTAATTTTTGTACTACATAAATTCCAATCAACTTGAAATCATCACCAAAGATCATGAGTAGCCTAAAATGATGGTTATAAGAGTTTGGAGACATTTCGTATTTTTATTGATAGTTTTTATTATTTTATTATTTATTATTATTTTTATTAAATATATAATTATTTTTAATTTAGAATTTTAAAGATAGGGCTTTTATTTTAATTTTATTATTAATTAAATTTATGACTGATTTCACTTTATATTTTTCTAATTTTATCTAAATATTTATATTAATTAATCAAGTATTTAGGTTATCTATGTATATGAGAGTAAGGTTTGCTAACTAATAGACTAAATGAACTCCAATTAGTTTAACATTTAATACCAAAGTCAATGTTGACTCAACATTTTAATCCTAGCAATTAGGGATTATAAATCCATCTCAAAATTCATAAGTGTTTGTCTAGACCAAGGATTGGGATGAAACTATAGGTTAACTTACCCTTTTACATCTATCTAACACATCAAACATGCAAAGCCCTAAATGCTCTATAGATTCAAAATAATTTAAATTTAAATTTTTATTTTAAAATTTATCCTAGGGATTTAAATTTTTAAGGGATTATTTAATTGAATTCAAATTACCTTGGATATTTTTTGCTATGTATATAACATGTCCAAGAATCGTTCTTGTTAATTTGAGCTGAATTGGATTTAAAAATATCAAATAATTTTATAAATGAATAAATTAAAATTTTTAAATTAGTTTTTTGCTTATGCAAAATTATGCCACTAAACCATGAAGATTTCATAGTACCACTAAATACAAACCCATAGAGATATTAAACCCAAAATTTGGCCAAGTCGATATGGAGTTATGAATTGTTAAAGTTCATATAATTTTTTAAATTAATTTGGTTAATTTTGTTATTTACACAGCCAATTTATCTAACTGTGTATGCACATAACATGCAATTGTAGTCAATTAGACCTTTAAATGGTGACAGACCCTCATTAAAAAAGATGTACTAATTTAAGCCATTCCATTAGAGATGAAATGGTTAAAAGATACGGCTCAAAATTGTGGGTGAACCAAAAGAATCAAATCGAACTCAATCTACGCCCACCATTTTATTTGAATCAAATGGATAAGCATGATTTTGCTTTCTTCCACCCATAGGATTTCTCAATTATATATGCATTTTAGTCTCAACTTGATGGATCTTGCTCCAATATATCCCAAAGCATCATCTGGATGTAAACATGTAATCCAACAGCTAATTTGTCATGGATTAAAATTTTACTTCACATCTAACGAAACCTATAAGAATTGAGTGTCAGGTTTGAAATTTACCTCTATACAGAAGCAGGTTGAAGGGGGTTTTAGTTGGATTACACTTCAATTGAGCTAAAGAACAATCTTCCTTCAAATATGAAGCAAGAAGGAAGAATGGATCAGAAGTTGGATCTCTTACTAGAGAAAGCTCATTAGAGCTAATTAAACTCGCTCAAATACTAGCTGAAGAAATAGGGAATTGAAGAGGGAGCTCAAAGGAATGATTTAGAAATAATAATTAAAATCCTTCTTCACTAAATTTAAGGGTATTTATAAGAATTTTGAATCAATATTTAGTTTGAAATTTAGCCAAAAAATTGAGATATGGCTTCACTATAGGAAATCACCCATTGCTGATAGAATTCTTTGGCGATCAATTTTCTGGCAGTTTATCTATAGAATACAATGACATAACTTTTCCTGCTGCAATTTTTGACAAATTTATTCAGTCATAAATATTTGGCAAATTTTTTGGCGGGTTTAAAATTTAACTATTTAAAAGATTTAACGAAAAATAACTTAACTATTTTAAAATTTTATCTTCAGTAATTAATAATTTAGTAGATTATTTTACTAGATTATTATTAATTTTAACACTATATTTTAATTTTCATATTTAATTTGATTATTAATTTATGTAATATTTTATATAGTTTAAAACTTTATTTTAATTAATTACAAATTTAATGATTTTTTTAATTAATTATTAATTTAATAAATTAATTTAGTTAATTATTAATTTATTAACTTATTTTAATTAATTATTAATCTTAATATTTTAATTAAGTAAGTTTTAAATTTTAATTTTTGTATAATTTTAATTTAAATATTAAAGAGTAAACTTTTTGACATATTTTCCTTCCAAACAAAACGGCTGAGTGTTTGAGTTTTTTTTCGATCTGAGTTTGAATCCCATCGCAGATGGGTCACAGGCAGTCGGGTAGCTCAGCATGGGCAAGCAGTGAGCAAGCCAATACGGGCAGAGCGGGAGGTTTTCGGGCAGCCAGGTAGCCAAAGGAGGCGTGTAGCATGGGAGGCCAATGGGCAGTGCAGAAGGCTATTATGTAGCTGGGTAGCCGGGCAGCCATGGTTGGCGAGTAGCAGGCAGAGCGGGTGGGCAACTGGGGGCTTTATTTTTTAATAAAATTTTTTAATTTTTGGATGTTATGGCCGCCAAAAATAAACTGGCGGTTTCATTTTTCTATACCGTTATACCGACAGAAAAAATTCACCAGAAACCAGATTGAATTTCTGATTACTGTAAAAAATTTGACCATTTATGCTGAAAAAATCCTCTAGTAATGGCATATTTTTTTGAAGTGCTTCCAACTATAGCTTTTGCTAGGATAGTTCAATGAGCTTAGGGTAGCTCACTAAAGAAGTGTGAGCTCATGTGGATAGTTGGGGATGGAGTTATAGTTAACCCAAGTATGTCAATGGGTTGAGGTTTCTCGGTTTAGTGTAAGGGATCTATGGGAACCTAATGCAAGCATTAATTTAGTTTAATTCCACCTAGGCTGAGGATTGGCTCAACAAAACCTACTTGTATTCACTTTGGCTAGCTAAATGGCTAGCCCATTTATGCTCAAGGGTGAAATTTGTTTTGCTCAACTCTTGGGCATCCAATGGACAATCCCTAGAGGTTTTAAGGCTTTGGGTTAACCTATATCACTTGAATTAAAGTGCATGACCTGTATAGAAGGCTTGGTCAAACTAGGTTAGCTTAGTCAACCAAGTTTGAACAAATCGTAGCATTGGGTCCAGTAGGTTCTAAATGATATTTTAGACTTATTGGAAGCAATTGTAGGTCAATCATGTTCTACTTGCATGTTTGTTAAGGAAAACACATAGAGGGACCTACGTGTTAATTCAAGAAAAAAATTACACAAATCTTAAAGGTACCTCAAGCTCACTAATGCTCAAATGAGCTATAAAAAGAAAGCCAAGCAAAAAATACACTTTAACCTAGATACAATCTATCTACTTAAATTGAATTAAATTTAGGGTTCATTTAGGTCTATTTTAGGTTTAATATAAGTTGGGTCAAACATGGTCACCAATGGCTCAATCATGTTTATACATGTAAGGTTTAATGTTTTGAAGTTATAGGAAGCTTCAACATTATTTTGTTTAACCCATATACATGATTGAAGGTGTATGGGTTAAATAGGTCCTTAATGGTCATAGTGACAAATCACGGTTAACCTCGAGAAAAGAAGGGTTAATTTTGTCCTATGCATGATCAAGGATGATTATAGGATTCTTAGGGGTCAAACCTATATTTTTTGTTAAAATTTACAAGGTGTTTCATGTATATTGTATGGGTCATTTGGCAAAACTTGGTCAACCTAGATCTATAATGATCAAACATGGACCCATATGGGTACAAATCATTATAAGGATGATTTTGAGCTTATTTAGGCCACTTAGAAGAGTTTAAAAAGTTTTTTAATTAAGGTACCATGTGAGCGGCATGAATGGTAAATATTGAAAGGTTTTGGACCTAAAGAAAATGATTTAAGTTCTAGGGTTCGAAAAGTCATGGAGGCATCAAAATTGATTAGGTAGGCTTTAGGGATATGTCTAACAATATGTCAATGATCACAGAATTTCAAAGGATTTACATAGGATTTTGATCTAATAGAAAATCTCCCTGAAAAAGAAAAAGCCCCAAGCTATTATGGTTTAGATTTATTCCTTAATTTAAGGTGTTTGAATATTAAAAATGATTTAATGATTTGGAATGATTAAAGATCATTGAATGAGTGAATTTTAGTAGGTGTAATAATGTTTAATTATTAAATTATTGCAAATATGGATACGAGGATTATAATTTTGATGATAACAAACATTCTTGGCATTCCTATTTATCTACTATTATTATTATTGCATATCTATTTTGGTTGCCTTAACTACTAACTTTTTAGGTTCACAAGGTCAATTGCAATTCAAGCTAGCTCAGGATTGGGTAGATTATGACTGAGTCTGTCTGTAACTTTAATTCAAGTGGTTTTTACTTTTTCTTGAGTCAAATGTAATTAGGTGGATCATGATGTTAAGTAACCTTTCACACACACACTCAGGAGAAGAAATTTTATAAGTTTAAGAGTTTTTCTATATATCGTACAGGATGATCTAAAATCATTCTGAATGATCAGTTAAAAAAAACCTAATTAGGGCTTATTTGTCAAGATAGCCAAATTATGCAAATCATCCTAGATGATATTTACATTGTCTTGGACAATAAGCTCAATTCAGAAAGACTCAGCCGCCAAACTCTATTAGATATGAAATTATTTTTAAAAATTATACAGGATGATCCCATATCATCCTGGATGATTTTCAGTCATGTCTAAATTAGTCAGATGATTAAGGAAATTAATTAAGGTTAGATTGCTCGATCATATCATCATGGAAGATTGGAGGATCGTCTTGGATGATCAGTCAGAAAAACCTTAATCTTTTTTTGAATCAGCTAGATATTTTAAACTATGTGCTGGATGATAAGTTATAATTCTTCATCTTCCATGACCAAAACTATGTGCTGGATGATAATAATTGAATTTGAACTAATCGTACAGGTTGTTCTAAGTATAGTCTTATATAATCAATTATTTTTTCTTCATCATCCAATATGGATCACCTGGATGTCTGGAACTATGTGTTGGACGATATATATGATCCGAAACTAATCATACAGGATGATGTCCTAATCATCCAGGATGATCAGAATAAATAATATGTTATAATCATCCAGTAAACCCAGATCATCTTGGCTGGAAGGGCTGAATTATACTGATCATACATGACAATCTATCAATAATCCTAGATGATCTTTGATGGCAAGTTACAAATAAGGGAAATTTTTAAGGCCATTTTTATAAGATCTCTTGATTATTTTTTGAAATTTAAATCGATAATAATTTTAGTGAATTTTTATAGAAATTTTTTTTTCAATCACAAATTAAATAATACATTAAAACAAAAAACAAAAGCAGCGGAAAATAAAAAGACACGAGATTTATAGTGGTTCGGTCAAACACGACCTACATCCACTCCCCGGAGGCACCCTCCGAGTATTGCACTAATACCACTAGTGACTCTCCTTTTGCACCAACATTAAGGTGAAGAAGCTTTTATAAAAATACTCTTCTACAACTACCCGGTGCGACAGAGAACTGTCGTCCTTTTACACTCTCCAAGGGTTGGTAGAGAACCGTTCATCCTTTCATACTCTCCAAGTGTGGGCAGAGAACTCTTCGTCCTTTCATACTCTCCAAGTGTGGGCAGAGAACCCTTCATCTTTTCACACTCTCCAAGTGTAAGCAGAGAACCCTTCATCCTTTCACACTCTTCATATGTGGGCAGAGAACCCTTCATCCTTTCATACTCTCCATGTGTGTGCAGAGAACCTTTCATCCTTTCACACTCTCCAAGTGTGGGCAGAGAACCCTTCATCCTTTCACACTCTCCATGTATGGGCAGAGAACCCTTCATCCTTTCACACTCTTCAAGTTTGGACAGAGAACCCTTCAGCTCTTTACACTCTCCAAGTGTAGGCTGAGAACCCTTCTGCTATTCACACTCCATAAGTGTCGGCAGAGAACCGGGTCTTTTTGACAGATCTTCTCATGAGAAATGTAGAAGGACAAGAGAAAAGAGTGAAGTAATCACAAATAAAAATTGGAGATTCTTACCTTTGAGTACCAAGTGAATCCTTCACGCTCCAGTAGTAAGAATCCTCCTACAAATACTCTCTCACACTCTCTCCTTCACTCTCTCTTCAGTTTACATGAAGACCAGTAAGCAAAAAGATTACAAGATAGATTTAAGTAGACCTTATATAGGAAAGACACAAAAAATCGTCCAAAAACTGCTAACTTTCAAGTCTGTACACAGTCGATCATCCTGGACGATCGTCAGTTCGTCCTATATGAATAGTGTAAAAATAGTTTGCATACGAACCCTTTGTATATTAGTACGAACTGACTTCGTACCTGATCATCATCCCGTACGAACTAAGTTCATCTGGTACGAATTGTTATATCGTAGGTTAGTTTAGACGAATTGCAAGATGGTCCCAAATTTTTAAGGAACAAAGGACTTCCTCCTGAGATAAATATGAGTGTTCGTCTAGATGAATAGTTCATGTCATGTGTCCAGAGAACTTCATCCTGACAAGAACAAGATGAATCGTTTGGACTATGAGCACAAAGTGAGAATACAGAGCACATCGTCTTGGGATGAATTATACACTTCGTCCGGACAATCAATACAAAGTGAGAAATCTTGAGCCCATCATCCAGGAACGAATGGTACACTTCGTCTGGACGAACTGTTCAAAGTGAGAATCCAGAGCACATCGTCCTAGGATGAATAGGGAAATTCATCTGGATGATTAGAACTTAGAAAAATTTTCTCACTTCTTGTTCGTTCTATTGCTCTACTGAGGGGATAACTGACTTGATCGTCCCGTACAAACTTGGTTCGTCCCGTATGATCAGTATAAGAAAATTTGATTTTTAAAGATCTCCACAAGTGTGTGTATGCTAAGTTACTCAATTATAATCACACTCTCTTAAACTCAATAAATTGAAAAATGCAGACTTCAATTTATAAACTATCTTATGCTGAAATTGATTTTAAGTCTTCATTAGTCTGGAGTTTGATTATCCTGAAATCTTAGTTCACACAAGAGCAAAAATAATTCTTTCAAAAAGTGTTAGGAGAAAATAATACTTAAAATAATAATATTTGGAATCATCAAAACTATACAAGTTACAAGAATGTAAAATATACAAATAGCAACTCTCTTAACAATCTCCCCCTTTTTTATGATGGCAAAATAATTATTATTTGTATAATTTTTAAATTCTAAGATTCTCCTAAACTCCCCCTGAATTGATAAGCATGTGAGAACAAGGAAGCATTGCATGACAATTTTATCTCCTTTTTTTTTAATACAAACAGATATGATATGAACAAAAATATTATACAAAACAAAAATACGAACAAAATATGAAAAAAATATGAACAAATAATATTTTCTTTCCCTTTTTGACAACAACAAAAAGAGAAGAAGAAAAAGAACAAAAACATAAACGTAAGAAGTCATATGAAGATCCTTTTATAATTGATCCTTGAAAGTGGTTGAAATAAATTTGCAGATAAAATTAAAAAACATTAGGCAAATAAAATGATTCATATGATTTAAGAAGTTATATAACATTCATAATAAAGAGAAATTATCAAAAAACATGAGTCAATTTAAACATTGAGATAAAGAATATCATTGCAGAAAGGATGAATATAAAATTTATATATTTCAAAATTCAATATTAAATAAAATTGTGTATAAGATTAATTTGAATTAAAATATTGAAAGATTAAGGAAAGAATCTGAACAAAATACCACTTGTGGTGCTTTGCGCATCTTTTCAATATTTGTGGCACTTTTTGTGTATCTTTTTACAGGTGGGCTAATTTTGTGCCTCTTTTTTTTTTAATTTTCAAACTTTTACGTATTCTTTTGATTTTTGTACATTTATATATTTTCAAGTGTATTCTCAATCTTTCCAAAATCAATAATCTAAAATTTTAAATTTTTCTAAGTATAATAATATTTATATTGATAATAAAAATACAAAATAAGAAAACATCACAATTGCAATAATAATATGAAAATTTAAATTAGTCTAACAAGAGACATGAGATTGACATTCTTAATTATATCAAGTTATAAGCACAATTTAAATTTAGAAAAATTAGATTTTCTAATGAATTCAATTTTGTGTTGCAGTTCAAGTCATAGCACTTGCAAGATTAAAAATTTTAGAGATTTTCATATGGGCTAACACACATTTCAAAATAAGATTAAAAGCAAGACAAGATAACTTATATTGATATTATGATGAAGAATATTACAATCAGTAGAAATGATATCAATACGCTTATAATCTGAACTTAAAATATAAAACTTAAATGCTAACACATCAAATTATATTAACACATAACTAATGCAAAACAGATCACAATCACATCACATCAGCTAGAGAAGATCATAAGGAAGTACATAAATCACTCTGAGGGGCCCTGATCTAGACGAGGTGGAGCACTGAAGAAATTTAAATAACTGCTCATCATAAGCATATTGGAACTTAAATCATCTATCTGTTCACACATCCATCCCATGTCCTGATTGTGCTGAGCATCCTGTTGTTGTAAGTGAGTTTCAATTTGATCAAATCTTAGATCAAAATGAGTCCCTAAACGATCAAATCTGTGAACCAAATCTTGATAATTTGGTTCACCAGTAGGTGCAGGTGGAGGTGCTGTTCTTCTTTCATCCTTAGAATCACTACTTATCTCTTGTGTTTCTTTATTGAAGATTATTCTAAAAGATCCATCATTGTAGTAGAGAGGTTCTTCAAAATCTTGAATTGGATGAACTAAATCATACTTCTTCTCCAAAATGTAAGTCACAAGAAGTCCTAAGGTAATGTTTTTCTTTCTCTTGTGGGAGACATGGCCAATCTCAGAAAGTTCATAAAGGTAGTCAATGATTAATTGGGCTTCATCTATAGGTTGGTTAGTCAGAATCAAATAGGTCACTATAGAAAGAAGAGGAGTAAAGTTTACTCGATCACCAGCTTTAGGTATAATAGAGGTACAAAGAACATGCTGAATGATACGAGCTTTTTGAATAAGAGTAAACACCTTGGGTAAATGAGTTACTGTACCAATTCCTCTAAGAACATTATTATTTTCAGACCAATCAAAATCAGAAGTAGTGGTCAAGGTATGGGCTCTAATCCCTTGAGTCCTTAGATTTAAAAATATTCCCAAATCCTCTTTTATAATTTCTATTTTCTTCTTAGACACATAGGACCTAATCACAAAATGATCAGAGTTAAAGGACATGTTCACAATAAAGTAGTGAAAGGTCTCCTTATTGTAGAAGTGGACAAGTGTGAGAATGAGGGCAAATTAGGTAGAAGCAAACATATTCATTACCTTAAAATTCAGTTGTTATTGAAGAAGAACTCTAAATGGAGTTATTTTGGCAGAAGAAAATCTAGGAAATGACTCTTCATTAGCCTTGGATAGAAGGTTTTCACTAGAGTTTTTGGGTGGTCCCTTAGCCAGTACCTTTTATATTTTACTAGAGCTAGCCATGGAGAAGATCAAGGGGAATAGGGGTTTGAAAGGGATGCTTGAAGTGATGATATTTGAGTTCAAAACCCTTCAATTTAATGAAAAAAATGAGTTTTCGTATATACAAAATTATTTTTGTCTAGTATGAATTTTAGTTCGTACGTACGAATGCAATTTCGTATGGAGGAATGAATGAGTCCAAAAATGAATTGGCTTTTCGTAATCACACAAGTTATGATGCATCATTTCGTACAAACTTTTGACCAAACCATCGTACAGACGAACGGATGTACGTCCCAGACGATTGGACATTTAAGATCATTTTTATGGCATTTTAAATTGTCCCCCACATCGAATCTCCAAGCGTTCGAATGTACGAACCATAAGTTCATACGTATGATCATGCATAATGAAACTGACCTTATCCGTTTAACTGTCTACATTCGTATATACGATCGAATAGACCATTCGGACGATCGTGTTGATTGTACGGAGAAATAGTAAAATGAAAACTGAAAAACAGTATGCAAACTGTTCAAATCCAATAGTTAATACACTACACAATTTGTCCCGTACTAAATGACTTTCAACCCGGACTATTTTCACTCAATTTTCAAGCATGCATTCAAAAATCTAGATGTGAGAATTTTTTAAAGATAAAACACAAACACAATAAAAATTGATAGAAAACATAGAAAATCAAAAATACACACAAAAACAATAAATAGGAAAAAAATACACATCAATGTTGCAGAATCACTTTAATTAAGCATTCAAATCGATCACACAAAGCCTTGTTCTTAATGTACTGAAAGTATCAAAGGCTAGTGATTTTGTAAAAATATATGCAAGTTGATTTTCTGTAGAAACATGAATGAGTTCATATTCTCCTTTGAATACATGATCCCTTATGAAATGATGCCTGATGTCTATATGTTTGGTTCTTAAATATTGAATAGGATTTTTAGAAATGCAAATAGAACTAGTGTTATCACAATAAATGGGAATAGTGCCTATAGTTAATCATAAATCAGTCAACTGTTATTTCAACCAAAGTACTTATGCCACACAACTTGCTAATGCAATGTGTTCAGCTTCAGCAGTAGATAGGGCTACTGAATTTTATTTTCTACTGGACTAAGAGACTAAAGAATTTCTAATAAACTGGCATGTTCTAGAAGTGTTGTTTCTATCAACCTTACAACCTACAAAGTCAGAATCTAAATAACAAATTATTTCAAATGAAGAGGTAAACTTACGATACCAAATTCCTATGTACTGAGTTCCTAACAGATATGTTAAAATCCTTTTTACTGCTTTCAAATGTGATTCTTTTAGATCTGATTGAAATCTAGCACACATAAACACTAATCATGATCGCTAGCTGTCAAGTAAATTAAAGATTTAATTATCCCTCTAAATTTCTTTTGATCAATAGATTTTCCCTTAGGGTCCTTATCTAACAGAACTGAGGAACTCATAGGTGTACTAATAGGTTTAGCATTATCCATTTCATATTTTTTGAGGATGTCCTTAACATATTTCGACTAACTAAGAAATGTACCCTCCTCAATTTATTTAATACTAAAGCCTAGAAAGTAACTTAAATCTCCCATTAGTCTCATCTCAAATTCACTACTCATTGTGTTAGAAAAATCATCACAAAGATTTTTATTTGAAGATCTAAAGATAATGTCATCAACATAAATTTGTACAATGAATATATCCTCTCCAATTTTCTTCAAAAAGAGAGTTGTATCCACACTTCCTTTTCCAAATGATCTTTCAAGTAGGAAGGTACTCAATCTTTCATACCAAGCCCAAGATGCCTGTTTCAATCTATATAATGCCTTTTTCAATTTCAAAACATGAATTGGGTGTTTAGAATTTTCAAAACCTGAAGGTTGTTCTACAAAAATATTCTCTTGAATTACCCCATTTAAAATGGCACTTTTTACATCCATTTTGTACAATTTAAATCTTCTAAAATAGGCAAAGGCTAACAAAACTCTAACTACTTCAAGTCTAAAAGTCTCATCAAAATCAATTCTTCAATCTGATTATACCCCTTAGCTACTAATCTAGCCTTATTTATAATGACTACTACTGAGTCATTTATTTTATTTTTGAATACCCACTTAGTTCCAACTACACTTTGATCATTTGGCCTTGCAGTTAATTCTCAAACTTTATTTCATATAAATTGATTTAACTCCTCTATTGCGGATCTGTTTTTATGATTTATGATTTTGATGAAAGAAAAAACTTCTATTTCTCTACGATAACCTTATTTACTAACATTTCAGGTCCACACGATCACACTGCAATTTGGAACAAGCTCAAGATTGGGTAGACTAGGTCTGAGTCAGTTTGTACACTTTTTCCTTTCTTGAGTCTATTGTATTTGGTGTGGCTCCAGATGCTTTGTAACATGGAAGATTTTTTGATTGTTTGCTAGAGTTTACTATTTTTGATAACATCATTCGGGACAATTTTATATCATCCTGGATGATCGGTTCAAAAGCAGAAACCCTAATTAGGGCATCCTCATTAAAGAAGCCGTCATTATACAAAACATATCATCCTGGACGATTTTGTATCGGCCAGGATGATAGGCTAAATTCAGAAAAAATCTGCCTCCAAATCTACTTAGGAAATACTTATTTTTGGACATCGTCCCGGTGGATCAGCCTGGCCTATCAGGATCGGCCTGGCCGATCCAGAGCAATTTTTCTTAAATAAATCTGGCAATTAAAGAAAGAAATTAATGGTGATTTGCATGATCACATCGGATGAGCCGATCGCAAGATCGTCTGGGCCGATTGGACATCATCCAGCTTCATTTCAGGGCGATGTTCATGATGATTTTTCTCATATTTGAACTAATCAGCCAGGACGATATGCCTATCGTCCTCGACGATAATGTCGGCAACTTACATTAATGAGCTCATTTTGAGATCTTCTACTTAAGCTATGACATGACACTTTGTAAGTGTCTTTAGCAGCCATTTTAGCTTCGTTCTTTTGGGGAAAAACTTGAAGAGAGAGCTTGAAAGGGAGTGAGGAAAGGGTGGAGTTTAAGAGAGGGAGAAAACCTTGTGAGGGGGGACTCAAGGGAGTGTGGAGGGGGTTCCACACGATTGCTTCGGCAAGCTTGCACCCGAATACTGTCGAATTCAAGGCTTATCTCGAGGGAAGTTCACCAAAGAAGAAGATCTCTTTGGTTTCAATGGACCCGGCAAGTCCACCGCACCGGGGAAGGTGGAAGTGATTTTATAAGGGCTTCTCCGCCTAGATGTGGGGGCTAAAGGACAGACACTTTTGTAGTGCAATACTTGGAGGGTGCCTCTAAGGAGTGGAAGTAAGTCAAGGTTTGACCGAACTACTATAAATCTGGTGTGTTCTTTTCTTATTATTGCTTCTGCATTTAAGTTTCCGCATTTGGTTTCTTTGTGGTGATTTTGTTTATTGTGCTTTGTTTAAAGATATACCAATTCACCACTCTCTTTATTAACCTTGGGCCAGTGCATAAGGGCCTAACATCCCTAACGATCTTTCAAGTGGTATCAGTGCACTTTATAGTGTCATCTGAGCACTTTCAAGTGGTATCAGAGCGGGATGCATAAAAACAGAGTTTGAAAACTTTTTGAATTTTGATCCATGGCTAATTTTTTAAATCATAATATTGTGAAAGATTATTCAATCACCAGACCACCTTTGTTTGAAAATATTATATTTGATTTTTGGAAAATTCGCATGTCTACTTTTTTGCAATCAATTGATTTTACCATATGGCATATGATTTTAACTGGTTATTCATTACTGTCACATATTTTAGATGGAATCAAAACTAACATTCCTTTTAGTCAATGGAATAGAAATGAACCAATCGATGCTTAATTGAATGTAAAATCTTTAAATTGCTTTTTCCGTGCTTTAAATTCTGAAGATTTTATGTTAGTATCCACGTGCACTAGTGGTAAAGAAATTTGGGATAAACTATACACCATATATGAAGGCACTATTGAAATTAAGCAATCCAAGTTGAATATATTAATGCATGATTTTGAACTATTTTTTATGAAACCTTATGAGACGATCTTAGACATGTATACTAGTTTTATTCAAATTGTGACATCATTGCATGCTTTAGGAAAAGAATTTTAAAATTTTGAAAAAGTTAACAAAATTTTCATTGTCTACTGGATAAGTTTGATGCTAAAATTGTTACTATTTATGAATCAAAAAATTTGAATGATTATTCTATTGATAATTTGATTGGCTCACTCATTGCCTACGAGCAAAGTTTGGGTCAAAGAATTTTGGATGCAGGTGAAACGATTGTTCTAAAAGCTGAAGATAT
>NW_021318711.1:2170413-2176791 GCF_001605985.2 Dendrobium catenatum
TCAACTTAAATATAAAATTTTCTCTTAAAATGTAAAGCCCAACATAGGATAGATTGAGGTTGTCTCTGGGCTTCTCAGAATCCGATACCTCCTACTTATCATCCTTTGACTCGCTAATAAATGTTCAACATTGAGCTTTCTCCTTGAAAAATTCCTACTTCTATTTCCTTGTCTTTTACTTTGTAGTCAAAGGGTATGAAATCACTGCTTTAATCTAGAGTTTTCTTAGGAGCATTCCTCCTAAGATATAATTAACTATAGGAGCTTGCTCCTATAGGGATTTGAGAACCCCAGATTAAAATAAACCTTGTTTTATTCGTATAAAATAAGGGAAGAATCTTTGGGAACGTAGATATTTTTAAAACTTTATTTCTAATTTTGAATGGACTTGTAGAATGTTATTATTATCTTTTCAGATAATATAATATTATACTTGTTATATTCAACTTTAGAAATAATGAATTTTATAAAACTCATTCTCGCTTTTGGATATCTTGAAGAATGTTATGTCGTCTTTTAAGATGATATAATATTTTTCTTGCCATATCTAAATAAAAGAATGAATAAACTTTTTTAAAAAAACTTGTTTCTATTTTTAACATATTCTATAGAATTTCATGTTCATCTTTTGAGATGATATGTTATTCTTTGAACTATGTTTGATTATAGAAATATCAATTTTCAAAACCCTATTCTGATATTGAATCCGTTGTAGAATATTATGTCAGTCTCCCGAGATCGTACTTTATTCTCAATGCAGTATTCGATTACAAAATAGGAGAAAATCAAACCTCAGCTAGTAGAAAAAAATTTTACATAGTATCCTTCATCACATAGCTGGCTAATACTTAACAAAATATGCTTTAAACCTTCTACCAATAACACATTTTCAATGAAAAAGTTCTTAAGATTTCCAATTATACCTGACCCAACAACCTTTCTTATGGTGTTTTCTCCAAGTGTAACCTTGCCTCCACTTTTGGCATCCAGTGATATGAATTATGTAGTATCTCCAGTTATATGCTTTGAGCATCCACTGTCCAGGTACCATATGCTCTCAACAGGTCTTGTGTGAGAGCGACCCTACAAAATTATCAAACGTTAGACTTGGGAACCCAAACAAGTTTGGGTTCTCCTTTTGGCAATTTATAAATAGATGCATGTATGATATGTCTAGGTTTATGCATCTTAGTTCTCTGCACCAAATAAGTTTTATTCTTCAAAGTACAGGTGTGAGTTATATGTTCAATTAATCCATAATTATTACATTTGACTTTTTAAAATGGATTCCTAAATCTTTTACTATTCATCTGTCTATTCAGAGATTGCATAAATTTTGGATACAAAATAGGATTACTGAAATCTTCAAGTCTTGGGGGTATCCTATTATCCTCAAGAGCTTTTATTTTCAATTTGTAAAACGAATTCATATCTTTCAAAATTTGATTTGTATAATTAATTCGATATATTTTTCTCTATGGTTCATCCTTATTATTCATGATTTCAATTTGAAGTTCTATTAAGGATGTTTTTAACATTTCATAATTTTTATTCAAGTCATCAAACTCATCAAGAAACTTCATGTGGTTTTCATCAATTAAAGCATGATCTTTTCTAAGGATTTTATGTTCCTTTTGTAATTCCTGAAATTCTAAGCTCAGATTAGTATACATTTTCTTTAACTTTCTATATGCATTATGCATGTGTTCAGAAACTTCAAAAAATTTATTATAAGTCAAGTCACATACCTCTTCTTAATCTAACTGATCAAGATTATCGGCCATTAAGTATAGATTAGTGACTTCCACTTCCTTTTTAGTTTTTGACGAGTCTGAAATTGAATCTGTCGAAAAAGCTCTTTGGAATTTCCTCTTGCCCTTTTTTACAATTGGTTTCTCCTCTACCTTCTTCTTGTTAGGAGTGGCTTTGAGTTTTGGGCAATCTATCTTAATATGTCCAGATTTCTTGCACTCATAGCAAATAACATCATTTGAAATCTTGACATTTCTATTAAATTTACGTCGATTCCATTGCTGACGTCTCTTTTACTTCCTCTTCAAAAACCTTCTAAATTCTTTAGTCATCAGTGTGATGTCGTCTTCATCCTCAGGTTGTGAGTGTTCACTCTTTGACTCCTCCACTTTCATTGCTATGTTCTTCTCCCTTCGTGATTCACCGACATTAATCTTTCTTTGGCTAACTCCTTGCTCGTAAGCAATTAGCGATCCAAGAAGATTGTCAATAGAGTAAATGTTTAGATCTTTAGACTCTATAATTGCAGTAATTTTAGCATCATAATCAGTGGGCAAACAACAAAGTATCTTATTAACCATTTTATCATTTATTAGTTCCGTAGCCAATGCATGTATGGAGGTGACTATTTGTGTGAATCTTTTATACATATCAGAAATGGATTCATTTAGTTTCATGTGAAATAATTCATAGTCATGCAACAAGATATTAAGTATAGATTGCTTAACTTCATTAGTGCCCTCATAAGTTATATAAAGTCTATCACATATGTCCTTTCCACTCTTCCAAGTAAAAACCCGCATGTAATCTTCTTATTTAAGAGCACAAAAGAAATTATTCGAGCATTTGGCATTTAGTTGTGCTAAGTCACGTTCTTTTACTGTCTAGTCCATAAAAGGTGTTTCAACTCTAACTCTATCACTAGTCTAGTTGGTTTTATATATCCTTCCTAAACTAAGATCCACATACGGTAATCAAGTGACTGTAAAAATATAGACATACGTGTTTTCCAAAAATCAAAAGAAATATTATCGAATAATGGAGGTCTAGTTATAGAGTAACCCTCAAGTGTATTTCAGTTTCCAAATGCAGCCATCTACGTTAATCAAAAAGTAATAAAGATTTGATACCACTTGTTGAAACTTGTTCAATTTGAACTAAGTTGTTAGACCTAAGCTTATATCCTAGCGGCTAACAAAGAGGGGGGATAAATTGGTAATTTAAAAATTATCTCTCTTTTGGAATTTAAATCGATAATAATTTTAGTAAATTTTTGTAGAAAAAGTTTTTTCAACCACAAATTAAACAATACAGTAAAGTAAAAACAAAAGCAGTGAAAAATAAAAAGACACAAGATTTATAGTGGTTCGGTAAAACACATCCTACATCTACTTCCTAGAGGCAACCCCCGAGTATTGCACTAATACCACTAGTGACTCTCCTTTTGCACCCACGGCAAAGCGGAGAAGCCTTCACAAAAACTCTCTTCCATCACTACTCGGTGCAGTAGAGAACCGTCGTCCTTTTATGCTCTCCAAGTGTGGGCAGAGAACCCTTCTTCCTTTTACACTCTCCAAGTGTGGGCAGAGATCCCTTCATCCTTTCACAAGTGTGGGCAAAGAACCCTTCATCTTTTTACACTCTCCAAGTGTCGGCAAAGAATCCTTCATCCTTTCACACTCTCCAAGTGTGGGCAGAAAAGCCTTCATCCTTTCACACTCTCCAAGTGTGGACAGAGAACCCTTCGGCTGTTCACACTCTCCAAGTGTAGGCCAAGAACCCTTCGACTGTTCACACTCCATGAGTGTCGGCACAAAATCGGATCTCCTTGACAGATCTTCTCATGAGAAATCTAGAAGGATGAGATAAAAGTGTGAAGTAATCACAAATCATAATTGGAGATTCTTACCTTTGAGTACCAAGTGAATCCTTCATGCTCTAGTAGTAAGAATCCTCCTTCAAATACTCTCTCACACTCTCTTCTTCACTCTCCCTTCAGTTTACACGAAGACCAGTAAGCAAAAAGATTACAAGACAGTTTTAAGTGGACATTATATAGGAAAGACACAAAAAACTGTCCAAAAACTGCTGACTTTCAAGTTTGTACACAATCGATCATCCCGGACAATCGTCTGATCATCCTATACGAATAGTGTAAAAATAGTTTGCATACGAACCCTTTGTATATTGGTACGAACTGACTTCATACCTGATCATCATCCTATATGAACTAAGTTCATCCGGTACGAACAGTTATTTCATGGGTTAGTTTTGACGAACTGCAGGATGGTCCCAAATTTTCAAGCAACAGAGTACTTCATCCTGGGATGAATATGAGTGTTCGTCTAGACAAATAGTTTATGTCATGTGTCCAAAGAAATTCATTCTGACACAAACAGGATGAATCTTTTGGACTATCAACACAAAGTGAGAATATAGAGCACATCATCCTGGGATGAATTATACAGTTTGTCCGGACAATCAATACAAAGTGAGAAATTCAGAGCCCATCGTCCAGGAACGAATGGTACACTTTATCTAGAAGAACAGTTCAAAGTGATAATACAGAGCACATCGTCCCGGGACTAACAAGGAAATTTTGTAAGGATGATTAGGACTTAGAAAACTTTTCTCACTTCCAGTTCATTCTATAGCTCTTTCGAGGGGATAACTGACCTGATCGTCCCGTATGAACTTGGAAGAAAATTTAATTTTTAAAGATCTTCACAAGTGTGTGTATACTAAGTTACTCAATTGCAATCACACTCTCTTATACTCAATAAATTGAAAAATACAGACTTTAATTTACAAACTATCTTATGCTGAAATTGATTTGAAGTCTTCATTAGTCTTGAGTTCAACTATCCCAAAATGTTTGTTCACATAAGAGCAAAAATAATTCTTCCAAAAAGTGTTAGGAGAATATAATATTTAAAACAATAATATTTGGAATCATCAAAACTATAAAAGTTGCAAGAATATAAAATATGCAAATAACAACTCTCTTAATAGTCTTCGTTAGTAATTGATCAAGGTTCTCTGCCTATTTCAAGAGGAAGGAAAAGGATTTTGGGATATCTACCTCACTGGGGTCAATGAAAATGAGTTTGTAAAGACTTTTCCATCTTCTTGTGGGAGCAAAAGGAGAGTCACTATATTTTAGTGCAATACCTAAAGTAGAGGCTCCAGGGAGTGGACGTAGATCAAGTTGACAAAACCACTATAAAATTTAGTGTATTCTTTCTGTGTTATTCCTGCACTTTATTTTTTCACATATTAATTTTTGTGGTTGATTGTGTTCATTTTAAAATATTCAAAATGGTTTTAAAAGAGTTTTTTTTTAAGAATTTTTAAACTACCAATTCACCCCCTTTTATTTAGCCTCGGGCTAGTTCACAAGGGTATAACAACCATAATAAACTTTCATGAATCACCATGGATTGACCATGATGAGTGGATTGAAATGATTGAATTTGAATTTAATGATTGAATAGAATTAAATGAAATTGATTGATTGGAGAGTTGAAACTAGTGCTTGATTGGAACTTGATGATTGATTTAGGCTTTATTGGCTTATCAATAATCATTGATGATCAAATAATGATTGAAAGTTTAAGTTTTAGTGAATAAATGGTTGAGGGTTGAATTAAGTGATTTAATAAAGCTCAATAATTGAGCAAATGAATGAAACTGATGCTTGAAATATTAACCTCATATAAAAATAAGGTCAAAATTGAGAATATAAGATTAGAGAATAAAAATTAGACATGATAATTCTTGCTTAAAGAGTCAAGATATGTTTTTAGTTATCCTATGGAGTTATTCATAAGAGACCCATCCATAGGAGTTAAGACTAAATATGGACTTAGGTAACAAGTTAGCCATACTACTTTCATTTTTATGGTAGAGCCAATAAATTCAAATTAATTCTTAAATAATGAATACTATGTTAATACAATGCATGATGACCTAAATTAATTTATAAAAAATGATGTATGGGAGTTAGTTTCTAGATAAACATATTAGAGTGTTGTTTGGAGAAAATGGGTATTTAAAAATTAAATTGAATAAGTATAAATTGTAAGGGGGTGCGACCATAGCAGCACCAGTGCACTGGATCCCATCAGAACTCTACAGTTAAGCGTGCTTGGGCGAGAGTAGTACTAGGATGGGTGACCTCCTGGGAAGTCCTCATGTTGCACCCTTTTTTTTTTTCTTAACACTACCATTGCCAAGTCCAAAGTCCTGGATTAGAAAAGTGGAGGGTTGCATTAGGTAGTCGACAGCCAGCGTAAAACTTGTCAAATAATAATGAGATAAATCCTTTAAGAAATTCTGTTAATTTTAGGTGTCCTCTAGAAGTGACGCGCTGTATGGTCTGAATACAGTGACAAGTGTGCAAGGGCAGCTGCACCGGTGCCCGGGTGTAGTGTTAAATAGACAAGGGTTCCCACATCAAGGACGGATGTGGGCAAAGAAGCTAGTCCATGAAACTAAAATTAGGATATGAACTTGGAATATAGGTTCCCTTATAGGAAAACTAATGGAATTAATAGATATTATGATTCATAGGAAGATAAATATTTTGTGCATTCAGAAAACTAAATGGGTTGGAGATAAGGCTAA
>NW_021318711.1:2176891-2197407 GCF_001605985.2 Dendrobium catenatum
AGAGCCCCCTTAGAGATAGGATACGAAATGAGCATATATGTGAAAAGGTTGGAGTAGCTCCAGTAGAAGATAGTATTAGAGAGAGCCACCTTAGATGGTTTGGTGACATAAAACGGCGGCCTTCCAATGACCCGGTTAGGAGAGTAGAGGTATTAGATTTGACTTATGTTAAGAAAGGTAGAGGCAGACCTAAAAATACTTAGTTAATATAGTAGAGGTATTAGATTTGACTTATGTTAAGAAAGGTAGAGGCAGACCTAAAAATACTTAGTTAATATAGTAGAGGTATTAGATTTGACTTATGTTAAGAAAGGTAGAGGCAGACCTAAAAATACTTAGTTAGAAAATTTTAGGAATAACCTTTCTTTATTAAACTTAAATGATAATTTGACCTTTAATAGGACACAATGGAGAAAAAGGATTCATGTAGCCGACCCCACGTAGTGGGATAAAGGCTTGTTGTTGTTGTTTTTGTTGTTGTTGTAAGTATAAATTGTAAGCAACATAACTAGGTTTGTTGCGAAGGGTTATAACAAAGAGAAAGGGATAGAATTTAAAGAAATCTTTGCACTAGTATCTAGGTTAGATGCCATCCAGGTACTATTAACATTTATTTATTTTAAAGGATTTAAATTATACTAGATGTATGTGAAGAGTGTATTTCTAAATGGGATAGTAAAATGAGATGTTTATGTAGAGCAGCCCCTTGTGTTTGAAAGTTTAGATATCTCCAATCATGCTTATAAGCTCAAAAAGGTCCTTTATGGACTGAAATAAACACTAGAGCGTGATATCATAGGCTTAATACCTTTCAGCTAGAAAAATTCTTTGTTAAGGGCACAAATAATAAAACATTATTTATTTAAAAAATAAGTTAATATATTAATTGTGCAAATCAATTTGGATAACATTCTCTGTGAGTACATCAATGATAATTTATGTAAAGAATTTTCATCCACTACGAGCAATGAGTTTAAAATGAGTACGATGGGTGAGCTGATGTGATTTCAAGTATTTAATATCAAGTAAAGGGAAGAAGGGACCTTCCCAAGAGCCCTATTTCCCAAATAGATAAGGATCAAAATGGAAAATTAATTAACTAAAAGTTTTTTTAAAAGAATAATAAGCTCAATACTTTTTTTAACTCAAAATAGGCTTGAGGTTATGGTTATCATTTACCTATGTACAAGATTTGAGACTGACCCTAAAGAATACCAAATAATCACAATTAAGAGAATCTTCAAATATATTATAGACACAATAAATAAAGGTATTTTGCACCCTAAAAATAGCCTGTCATTTAAATTAATATAGTATTCATATTCATATTTTATAGAATGTATAATAGATATGAAGAGCACTTTAAGAACCTACCAATTTATAGTAAAATCCTTATCTCTTCAGATTCCCATTGTATTGCTCTCATTGTAAAATGTTGGGTCATTCTAAAGAGGTTTGCCCTATTTTATTTCCTAAGATGGATGTGCATCCCTCTGTTCCTGAGGTAGTCGTCGTGGAGGTGGATGATAATCCTGTTAATGGTTTGGTTGAGGTGGTGCTTAATGAGGGGGTACCTGTTAATGATACTACTATTGACAATGATACTATGGCTACTGTTCCTCCTTTACTTAATAAGGTGGGTTCTGTTATTACGAATGTTGTAGAGTTAGGTGTTGGTGTTCCACACCTTGATGTTATTTAGTTTCGCCTACTACTGCCCTTCAGCCGAGTGAATATGTTGTGTTGAATTCTCCTGGTGAGCCTGGTGATGGTTTGTATAAC
Source organism: Dendrobium catenatum (assembly GCF_001605985.2). Classification (NCBI taxonomy): domain Eukaryota; kingdom Viridiplantae; phylum Streptophyta; class Magnoliopsida; order Asparagales; family Orchidaceae; genus Dendrobium; species Dendrobium catenatum. The sequence goes on from NW_021318711.1 coordinate 2,178,674, forward strand.
TTGGTTAATCCTGTTATTGAGGAGGTGGAGGCAAAGAATGGTGTGATTCGGATGGATGGGTGCCTTGGTTCACCTGGGGTTGTGGATGTCCCTAGTGTGGTGGTTGATGTTCCTGCTCTCCTGGGTTCTACGATGGTTGCTGGTAATGTTTCTGTTGATCATTTGGATGCTTTTGTAAGGATTCCCTCCGTTGGGGAAGTGATTGTGATGCTTTGGTTGATGTTCCTGTGGGGCTTATTTCGCTGAATGTTTTTAAGTCATGGATTTTATCGCGAGCAAGAGAGTCCTGTTTGAGACAAATTGATTGGTTGGATGACTCGATGGATTCTTCGTGCGATTTGGATGAGGATTTGGAAGATGAAGTTGTGGTCTTACAAGGCTTGTATGGTTTGGATATCACTAAGGCTTTGGGTCCCCCATTCTCTCGTCGTGGAAAATGATATCATTGTAAATCTAGGAGATAGTTCTTCTACTTGACCCATGGATGGCCAGGCTTGGTTGCAACCTTGGTGCTCTTTTGGTCTTTGATTGTAGTTGTTTATTCCTTTCATGGACGTTGTTCTGGGTTTCTGGTACTTTCTTGTTGTTATCTTTTGTTTTGCATTGCTTTTTATCTTCTATTTTAGTTGGATCCAAAGCTCGTAGGTTTTATTCAAATGATGTTCTTTTAGTGAGCTTATGATCTTTTAAGGTCTTGAAATTTTTATCCTTATTAAAGCATTTGCTCTGCCATTAATTTAAAAAAAAAGTAGGAAGAAGAACTTAGTAGCTCTATCCATTAAAATGCAGTGTATATTGTGGCATGAAGTTGTACTACCCAAGTCCTATGGCTGAAGCAAAAAAAATTATGATTTTGGACTAAAGATGGATACAATACTCATATTGTGTGAAATTATAAGTGTGATGTGCATGTCTATAAATCCAATACAATAGTATTGCACCAAACACACAAATATAAAACATCATTTCTTTAGAAACCATGTGTCTAAAGGAGATGTGGATATTCAATCCATTAACATTGAAAATCAAATAACTGGCATCTTTATCAAACCCTTACATTTCAAGAGATTCAATGCACTTAGTATAATATTAGGAATTATAGATTTAAGTGCTTAAATGATTTTGAGTAATATTAATCTGTGTAAAATGTTTTGATTAAATTATTTTCTGATTTTTTTGTGTTTGTGATTTTTTTTCTATGTACTGTTGATGTTATTTTTGTTTTTATTGTTTTTGCAAGTGTATGTATTATATGGTAGTAGTTATTATGTGTGATATTTTCATTAGTGTGATTTATATAGGTTACTTGGATGTAACCAAAAGACCCTAATCTTTCAAAAATGTGAAAAATTAGGTCACATAGTATTGTAAGAACCACTTCATATTTTATGACACATATAGACAAGGATGATTCTCAAAGTCCAAATTCCAAATTCTATAAACTAGATTTTATATTGATAAGAAATTTTACTATATGAATCCCCTTCTGATAATATGTTACCTATTGAAATCAAATATTTTAACAGGAATAATTCTAGCAATAAATATTTCAAAATGATCCACTATTGCAGTTTGCATAGTATGAACATCTCAACATATTTGATGATTTGACTTGGTGAAGGATTCAACCAGTTTTATAATGGATGATCTAATACTAAAGATTGTATTGCACGATATTGATCGAATAGTATGATTAAACTAGTGTTCATACAGTAACTGATGGATGATTTGCCTTGTAATGATGGTATTGTAAGAATCACATCATATTATACAATTGAATTAATGAAATAAGTAGGGAGATCATTTTCGTTTCAAACCACTCCAAATTTCCAACTCCCAGTACTACACTCACTCTAAGACTTCAAATGGCAAGCAAGAAAAGATGGATGTTCACTAGCTCCCAACCCCAAAGGGATACCATATTCAAAAGAGATAAGATGCAAAAGTATATGTACACTATAGAGGCATCTTTCACTAACTCAAAGGTTTTAGATTAAAAAGACTAAGATTTTAGATACTTATATTTTGTAATGTTACCACTCTTTGATTTTTCCTTTGCCTTGCCTTCCTCTATCACATTGAGCTTCTTCTTGATTTCTTTTCGTACCTAAGAATAACTAATTAAAGCCAAAATGAGTTACAAGTGGAGAAAATCTATCAATATAATGGAGAATAAGAAAAGATTGATGTATGAACTTGTAATTAGGTTTTTAATTCTTCTTTTCTTTTTTATTTTAGTCATGCAGTGAGTAGAAAAAATCATACAGATGCACACTTACACACATAAAGGATATTATAAAATTTAACAGATTTAATAAAAGCATTTTTTTGACTTGACTGCACTATATAACTTTGTGTTGTACGAAATGAATGATAATTTTATAAATTTGATAATCAAGTGGGGTTAATTAACATAAAATTAGAATTGAAAATTTGCATAACTAATCATATATAATGATTTAGATAGTATTAGAAGTTTGCTATTCAAATTCAAACCATTGAAATCCAAAATTTTCTAAAAATACATAAATTCAAAATTTGACCTATTTGTACTGAAGGAGCTGATTTGTGCAGAATGAAAGTTAATGACGTACATTATAAATTATATATTTTCGAACCTGAAATGAAGGGAACGAAATAGAGTTGATTTCGTACTGTATGATCCAAATCATATAGTCTGAATGAATAGAGAGAATGTCTGGCCAAAATTTGTTTAGATAGGCCAATCTAATTCATCATCATATTTGTGAAGATTGTACTATACAATAGACATCATATAGTCCGAATAAATAGAGAACCTGTTCGAGTGGACTTCATTAGGATAGGGCAATCTGGTTCCATAAGTTGGTAAGATTGATCAAATCATACACTATGTTCTTAAATCAAACTATACAATTTGCGAATCAAATTATCCATATCAAGATTTGTAGGGTTTGATTTAGAGCTTAATACTTTTATCTTCTTTTAGTAGAAGTCCTTGGATGTCTCATGCTTTCTTGAGGGAGATCAAGAGTGTTGTGAGAGAACTTTTGAGAGAGACTAACACTATTATGTGAGGGAGAGATGGTGAGAGAGTTACAAGTAATTATAAGAAATCTATTGAAAGGGTGTTCAAGAGATCAAGTTCCGCATAGGTCGTTCTTCCTACTCTATGTTGTCTTTTCATCCCAATAAAACAAATTACATAACAGTTAATTTAATTTAAAATTAATTAAAGAAATAAGTATATTTTTTTCAAAATTTAGCAACTTTTTTTATAAATTGCATAAATAAAATCAAATTCAACAAGAATATAATTTTTACATGGTAGTTTAAAATTAAAAAAAATCACCAAATTGTATTATATTTCGTTAAAATAAAAATATAAATTTATACATTTATAAAAATTAAAAATATTGATCATCATTTTTTTTAATTTGGGAATAATCACTCAATAAATAAATATTTCGTAAATTTAAATATTTTTTTGTAAATTGAAAAACTTTGATAAACTCAAAATATAATATACTCATTTCCTACAGGAAAATTTAACAAAAATTGTTTATAAAAATTTAAATAAATTAAAATAATTCAAGACAGTTAAATAAAATACTAACTTTCATTAGTTATACTAATATTTTAACAAATTTAACATATTAATTACCTAACTTTCGTTATTTTAATAAACTCAAAATATTAGCCTATTTCATTTATTTCTTTCTTTGATTAAAAATTATAAAATAATTTGATATTTAATTCTATAAATTGTTAAAAACTTAACTGAACATTGGTTGATTAATAATCTAATTTAAATCAAATTATACCGAATTTGTTTAGTAGTGATAACACCTTATAGTCAATAAATTTTACGATGCAGTTCACCATATGCCCTAATCGCTTGTCTCCAACAAAGCTTAAAAGTGCACTGTATATCTTAAATCAGTGGGTAACTCTTACATTTTATTCCAATAATATCTATAAAAGCGAATATATGGAATTGAAGGTATACTTTTCCCCCACTAAATCTATTAATACTAAAATTACACTTCATCTATTTGGTTTTAAGTCCATTCAAATGAAACCTTTAGACTCTAAGGTTGATCTCCTTAATTAAAATTTACCTTCAACTCGCTCTCTAGTCTTACCAACAAGAAGCTTACACTAGGACACAAAATGAGTATATATGTGAAAAAGTTGGAGTAGCTCCAGTGAAAGATAAGATTAGAGAGTCGCCTTAGATGATTTAGTCACATAAAATATCAGCCTTCCAATTATCCAGTTACGAGAGTAGATATAATAGATTTTACTTATGCTAAGAAAAATAAAGATAGGCCTAAAAAAGCCTTTGTTAGAAAACATTATAAATGATTTTTTATATTTAATTTAAATGAAATCTCGAATCTCAACAAGACAACGAATAAAAATGATTAATATAATAGACCCCACGTAATGAGATAAATAATTGATTTTGTTATTATTATTGTAATATCTGAAATATAATAGGCATCCAAGGTTTGTGATATAACTTTATAATGATAACAATATTGTGATATGCTATAATATTTTTTTTCTTTTTGGGGAAATTTATGCTATAATAATTCAGTAAATGAAATAGAATGTTCGTATAATCTTTTATCAAGATAGAGAAAAAGCTGCGGTGCTAAATACTAAAGTTTGCAATTTTGATAGCCAAAGAAGCTTAAAACCTTTATAAACATTTGAGATCAATGATCAATATTTGTATGGACCAGGCATGACCTAGAAATCTAATATTCAACTGAGCCCAATAGCATCTTTGGATCGATTGGTGGGGTCATACTCGCTTGCTTTTCTAGAGAGAGAGAGTCTGACCTTTTCAGGAGAGAGAAACTATTTTTCAAATTTCTGATTCACGCTTTTGATGGCGGCGGAGGGACACCAGCCTCCACCAGCAGCTGGCGGTCTAAATTCTTGTCAACGTGCTAATCCGACCATTCCTTTTTCAACCTGAGCTAATGTGGCTTAATCCCCTCCAGCATTCGGCGATCTGTTGAATATGGTAGGTAAAGTTAAATTTATGTCTGGGAAACCCTTGATGATTAATGAAGGTGGATTGCTGAATCGAAAGAAACCTATTGAAATAATAGGTAAAGGCAAGAATGTTATCTGTGATGATGGATTGATGGTTCAAAAATTTTCAACTTCTATAGATTTTGGGAATAAAAAAGTTCTGATTACTGATTATTCATCTTCTGGATCAAAGCTGAACCAAAATAACGCGTTGATGGGATTGAAAAAATTTGTGGATTCTAATAATGGAAAAAAGAAAATTTCTAATACCAGTGATCAAAGCTTTATCTGGTCCAAGTTTCAAAGATATTGTAACAGAGGAAAAATCATCCAAAAATGGGGAAGGGATGTTGAATGATTTAAACAAAGTTCGAGAATGTAAAGAAATTGATCTGGCTGGAGAAAATGCCAATGACACTCAGATCAACACTTATACGAAGGCTACCAGCAATGCATTAGCAAATGCATGGGTGAAAAAAATCAAACATCAATGTATCCAATTTGGACTATTGGAATGATTTCACAGAAGATAATGATGTGGTGAAGCTACACTCTGGAATAGAATTGGAGAATTCTAACAAACTCAGCAAATCCTTGGTAATCAAAGTCTTTGGAGACAATACTCCATTCATATGATTAGTTTGGAGCTAAGGAGGCAATGGTCTCAATATGGTAAATTCCACTTAACTATGCTTAGTTTGGGATGGGTGCTTTGTGCATTCGATGAACAAGAAGCTTTAGAATTGGTCTACTCAAATGGACCAAGGTATGTGAGAGATGACATGATTGGGATGGATAGGTGGTCCCCTACATTCTCCCCATTATCATTGAAAGGTCTCTCGGCTCTGGTTTGGATTAGAATGCCAAATCTGCCTCTACAATGTTGGGATGAAATCAATATTTGTAGAATAGCTTCCAAGGTTGGTAAACCATCCATGATTGATGGAAATATGTTCCAATGGAGTAGAAGGGAATTTGCTAGGATTTGCATCCACATAAACTTAGATGAAAAGCTGCCCTTGGGTGTTTGGGTTGAAGGTTGTGCGGGAAAATTCTTTCAAGGGATTGAATATTAAAAAAATCCCAAACTTTTGTTTCAACTGTGGTAAAATTGGGCATATGAAGTGCAATTGCCCTGACTTAAAGGATGATCAAGCAACTATAGAAGCTGACTCACTGTTATCTAGAGGCAACATTAGCCAAGCTAATGTCTTAAAAGATCCAGCTGGGAAAAACAATGCTGAATATGGTCCATGGATCCACGTGAATTTCAAGAGGAACAAATCTAACATTCAAAGATCAAGAAAAATCAATAATCCACAGAAGTTAAGCACAATCGGAAGAAGCATTATGCCAACAAAGATCTGTAAAAAAGTTGATAAAGCTATGACTGAAGGCGGTGAAAATAGAGAACTGGGAGGCAATGCTGAAAATATGGATGTTTCGTCCAAAGAACCTGCAATAATCCAATATGATTCTATTCAACAAGCTGTTGAAATCAACAATTTTGGTATGTTACTTCAGAACATTTTAATTCCCTGTGATGCAAATAAGTTCAAAGTGCTAGATGAAGAAATTGAAGGAGAACTTATTTCTCCTTATGTGGTTAATGTCCATATAGATAATTATGTTCATAGTTTAATGGTTAATACATCCGAAGCTGAGGTTGAAAAAGGATCAAAGACTAAAAGGAAAGGACTTAAATAACTTAAAAGTTTAGGTCCTATCAAAATTACCATAAGAAGTAGAAAGATGGAAAATGAAGTCAAAAACAAAATGGGGAATCATTCCTCCATTTTCTTTTGATGTTATCTGTTTGTTTTTTGAACTATAGAGGAGCTAGGAAGAGGAGAGCTTCTCTATACATCAAGGAGTTTGTGAAAGATAAGGGAGTCTTGTTCTTGGGTTTGCTTGAAACTAAAGTTTCTTCCTTTGATAGAATGAAAATAAACTCATTAATTGGTACAGATTGTGACTATTTTAAAGTCCCTTCGGAAGGATTATCTGGTGGAATAATAGTGTTATGGAGATCAAATGTTGCAAATTTCAAAGTTCTAGAAACATCTCAACAATTCATTATTGGGGATCTTGATGTTTTCAACAAATGTATTTAGAGAATTGGTTCAATATATGCAAACAAGGATGCTTACAAAAAAAGAATTCTTTGGGAAAGATTAAAATTTACTCTTTCAAGGAGAGATCTATGGTAATTGGTGGTGATTTCAATTGTATTCTCAGTAAATAAGACAAAATGGGTGGAAAAAGATTCTCCTATTCTTTGGGAACTATTTCTAACTAGCAATGACCTACATGAAGTGGGTTGTGTTGGACCCAAGTTCACTTGGTGTAACAACAAAATAGGAGTTGATATGATACTTGAAAGACTGGATAGGTGTTGCCTTAACTCAACAGCATTATGCACTCCTCACCAAATTATGGTAAAGCATTTGGCCAGGATTGCTTTAGACCATTGTCCTATCCTTCTAAACCTTTTTGAATATAAATCTGAATTCAAAAAGATAATCACATTTGAAGATATATGGATCTCCAATCCAGCATCAACATCTTTAGTGAAGAATATTTGGAAGAAGAAAGCTTCGGGTGACTGTAGGAAAATTTTAAATCTGAAAATGAAAAGAACACTGAAGGCATTGTTCCATTGGAACAAGGAAAAACACATAAATCTGGTTCAAGCTAAAGAAGACGTTCTAAAAGAAATCTTGGAACTTCAGGATAAGGAATGCAATGAATGAACTCTATCATATGAAGAAAAATGGATTCTAAAAGTGAAGATAGCTGAATTCAATTCGAATTTAGCTCGAATCAGTACGTGGTGGAGACAACGAGCAAAAATATAATGAGCTTCTGAAGGGGATTGCAACACAAAATTCTTTCATACTTATGCAAGTGCAAGAAGGAATTCTAACTTTATTGGCTCAATCATCAATAATGATGGGTTGTTGGTTGAAGATGAACATCAAATTGAAGACTCTTTAGTAAGCTTCTTTGAGAACAAATGGAAAGACAGGATTTGTAAACTGGATGGCTAGCCCGAGCCTATCAATTGGCTGAATGATGAGGAGATCTACCGCTTAAATAATGAATTCAATATTGAAGAAGTGGAAATTGTTTTTAAGCAAGCTGGGAACTTTACTGCTCTAGGGATTGATGGAATGACATACTCTTTCTTTAAGGGGTATTGGGACATTATCAAGGAAGACTTATGGAATTCACTGAATTAGTTTTTAAATCTAGAATCATGAACTCGAAGTGGAAAGAAAAAATAGTTGTGCTAATCCCCAAGGTATAAAATCCCAAAACTCCGTCTAACTTCAGACCTATAAGTTTTTGTAATGTGGTTTATAAGGTGGCCGCAAAGATAATTGTTAATAGATTAACATCTATAATGCCTAAAATTATCACTGAAGAACAAATAGCTTTTTTGAAAGGAAGATCCATGTCAGACCATATCTTGGTAGCACATGAAATTTTTCATACATTTAGGTTCTCAAAAGCTTCCAAAGGATTAGTTTCATTCAAATTTGATTTGGAGCAAGCATTTGATTCAATGGGATGGACTGCTTTGAAAAAGGCCTTAGAATATTTTGGATTTCCTTATACCATTTCCAAACTGATTTTGGAATGTGTAAGGAATCCAAATTTTTTCGTGGTTGTTAATGGAAACTACTCAAAATCGATTGAGGCCAAATGCGAATTCAGTCAAGGGTGTCCCCTATCTCCTTTTATGTTTATCTTATGTGCCCAACTTCTATCCAATGCTTTCAAACAAAGTGGAGTAGAGTTTGGTGTTCAACTAAGTAGAGACAACCCAAAGATATCCCACTTGTTATACGCATATGGCATCATAGTGTTCTCAGAAGCTAAGGTATTCATGATAAAGAATATTAAATATATCATGGAGGAATTTTGTTCTTGGACTGGACAGAAAATAAATGCCAATAAATCATGTATCTTGTTTGGGAAAAAGACAAGAAGGAGAAATAAAAAAGTGATCTCTCGTATTATGGGTTTGAAAGGAGTCAATGAATTCAATTACATTGGATCCAAAATAGCTCTAAGAAGACTTACTGGAGAAGATTTTCAATGTATTATTGAAAAATCTCTAAAAATGACTAACATTTGGGGATCCAAATTAATCTAATGGGTTGGGAGAATCAACTTGGTGAAGTCGGTATTGCTATCCTATACGACCTTTCAATGTACTCGTTCTATGGTTCCTAAAAGTGTTCTTGGAGATTTAGATAAAATTTGTAGAAACTTTATTTGGAACAAATCTAATGGGGATTTTGGTATTCACTATGTGAATTGGAAGACCATGTGCGTACCTGTTGAGCAGGGCGGGAGAGTACTTCACTATTGCTTTGAAAAATTTAGGCCACTCAGAGCTAAACTAGCTTGGAGTTATAATCAAGAGGAAGACTCTCTGTTACATAAGGTCTTGTTCCCAAAATTCGGCCAGCTATATGGAAACAGCTTCTCCAAAAAAATGGATCGATAGCTTGGAAAATAATTAAAGATGGAGGGGCTTTTCTAAAACCAATTTTCAGATGGGAGGTTGCAAATGGTAATTTAATTAATGCAAATAAAGACATTTGGATATTGGATAAAAGCATCAACAATTGGCCTACATTTGTAAACCCTCAGCATATAGATCAAATCATGGTGGACATATACATTGCAAGAGGAACCTAGAACATTGATGAACTTAGAAAGGACTTTGGGAAAGAATTAGTGGAATTGATTTGTCAAACTGCCATCTATTCAGATCTTCCCACTGATAGTATGGAATTATTATCCAAATACTCAGGAAAATCAATTTCAAAGCTGGCATTTGAAGCTGCAGTTCATAAATCAAACCAGGTTAACTATTGGAAATGGATAAAAAAGGCAAAGCTTCTCCCTCGGGTTAAAGGTTTTTGGTGGAGACTATTCAACAAAGCTATCCCAACGTTTGATTTCCTTTGTTATAGAAGATTGCAAATGCACAATGGTTGTCCAAGGAATTGTAATATGCAAGAAGACGTGGATCATGTGGTAATAAAATGCAAAAAGCTGGAATGTATTTTTCATCAGCTAAAAAAGTGGGGTTTTGAATTTCCCATATTCAGTTAAATGGAAGATTGCATGAATTGGATCTCTCTACATAATTATTGGATGATCAACTTGTTTTGCAATGTAATATATTTTTCATGGAAGGGAAGAAACAAGCTAGTCCATGAAGGAATAAATGATTCTCCACTAGTCATTTCTTTCGAAGCTCTTAGCTATGCTTCAATTTCATCAAACAATTCTTGCAATAAATCGAGTATATGGGTTGCTAATCAGCATCAAATGTTGTTGGACAATCATTGGCATTCCCCTCCACTCGACTGGATAAAGGTAAATGTTGATGCATCATTACTTAATTCCTACAAAGGAGGATATGGTGGTGTATTCCGGGACCATAATGGTAGATTCCTATTGGCTTTTGGGCAATCTTGTGTGCATTGGGATATCTCTAGACTTAAACTACTTTCCATTCTATCAATCAAAGGTGTAGTCAAAGATTGGATGCTCAACTAAAAGGGGATTATAGTCGAAAGCGATAATTTCAACATCATTAAGCTCTTTCAGACGGTATTCTACAAAGGTAAAAATGATTTGGAATCTCCTTTCGAAGATTTTCATAATGTCATTTTCATTGGTATTGATAGGAAATGCAATAAATTAGCGGATTTATGTGCTAATTATGCAATTTTTAGATCTTTCATTTGGAAAGACTTAGTGCTTAATAAGGTTTCTCCTTCCTTTATCTCCATGTTAAAGGAGGAATCTAATGGTATTGGCTAGTTCTTGTTTTAGTTCTTATTAATAAAATCAATACAATCCGTTGCATTTTACTCAAAAAAAGAAAAAAAAAAACCAGCATCTTTGGAGTACCGCAAAAAGCTGATTAAGGTAATGCTTGCTTGTAGTGTTTCAATTTTCATACAAATTGAACTATTTATAATTCTCTTTAATATAAATTGTTTTATATTTCAATTATTAAATTCTATCGATTAAATTTTCTACTCATAATGTCGACCAAAAGTTATTTTTCAAGATTAAACTAGCTCAACGGCTCAATCATGATTTTACATTGGTTAAAAACTAAAAAAAAAAATCAATTTGTACTCGACATAATAAGATGTTAAAGATTATAAGCCGAATATGTGAGGCAACAGCATCACCATAAAGTTTCAGGTCCTTCACTCTTCCTTAAACTTATTCTCAATTATGGGCTACAAATTGACAAGATATTATTTTTCAAGATTAAATTTGATCAACCGCTCCATCTTGATTTCGTAATTTCAAAGAAAAAAATTTTCTTCAAGTATAGTAAATTGTCAAAGATCATAAGCTGATAATGATGCAATAGCATCACCATTAAGCTTCAGGTTCTCCTGTCTTCTCAAACTGCATTCTCACTCACGAGTAACATATTGAACTCGTACTAAGACACCAGCCAACAATGACAACCACAATCACAATAACAACAAGTCTTTTATCTCACTATGTGGGATAAACTACATGAATCCTTCGCTACATGGACTAAGGCACCAGACAACAAAAATAAAATTTTCATATTAAGTGCAAGCCACAATGTTCGAAGCAAACAAATGCCCAAAAAAATAAAATAAAATCACTGATTGAATTTTACTAAGGCCTCGTTTGGTACAACTTTCATAATATTTTCTAAAATAATTTTCTACTACAAAAATTTTTGAATTTACTAAAAAATTGTTTTAAAAATAAACAAAAATACTGTCTAAAACGAAGCCTAAGCCTAAAGCAACCCAGAATAGTATTTAAGTCGCCCCAAACCCAATTTTTAAACCAGGTTTATGTTGACAACTCTAAAAGCAGGATACATTTAAAAAGAGTATTAACCACCACAGTCCAGTATATTTTCGGTTTATTTTTATGCAACAAGCATTACAATTTATATGGCTCTTCACTTTCTTGTATATTGTGCTTTAAATATGAGGTATCTGAAACATTTTTCCAGATAAGAATCCGTCCTTTTATAAATGGTCTTTACTATTGATGCAATCTTAACAGCAGCTATAAACATACATGGGAAGAATGTTATCCGAAGGTTAAATATCAGCTAAAATAGTATTACGTGTCCAAAAGATTTATCACAAGTAAAATACAACCAAAGCTTCAATAAGATAAATAGATTAAAATAAGTCGAACCTGCTATCAACAAGGCTTTCTGCCAGCTTAGTCAGAAGTGTCCTTCAGCTCCGGAAATTAAAAAAATCAGATAAAACAATACTTTCGAAACAGAAAACCAAAGGACATCTACTGATCCATGGCGAAAATCTTACCATCAAGAAACAACATCCCAACTAGAAATCCTGCAGCAATTAACTGCTTTGCTTCAAACAAATGAAAAACCTACAAGATTGGACCCAATGAACAGCATTAGCACATAATACTGTTATTCAAACTAATACCTATGCATAAACAAAGACCAAACAGAGAGACTTCGAACACATTAGTTTACAAAACCACCAAAAGAAAAAAAGAGTTTGTCCCTCAGAACCCCATTAGTAGACCTTACAACCTACAGTAATTTGGTCAGCTACAGTATGATTTGTACCAAGTTAATATTCAAGAAAGCTCCTTCTAAAAGATTTGACTTTACACGGCCTAGCATGGATCAGGTTACCTATCAGTGCCACCAGGTGCACATCACCAGTAGAATGCTGTAGATACTAAAATCAACTTCGTATAGCTACTGCTTTCTACAATCATCGGAGGTTCTTAAGCTAGCAAGCAAACCATCCCGTCCTAACATGATAAGCTCGAAGAAGTCATTCAACTTCTTTCCAAGAAGCTCCAACTCATTGGCAAGATACAAAGCTCCTTTATTCAGCACAGAAATTTGTTTCCCATATCTCCTTCTCGCTTCATCCACATTATTATCTCTGGCTACTTCCTTTTCGTCATCCTTCTGAATAATGATAACCATCATACCATGAAGTTGCTTGGAACATGCATCAACTTCACCCAGCTCCTTCAATATTAGAAGCTTGTCCAAAAACAGTCTACTTCTCAGCTCGTTGTAAACAATGGTTTGCAGATCATTGAAAGCGTCAGCCCATAGAAAATCATTGGGAACTTGCATGTCTATCAATGGCTTTGAGCAGCCTGAAAATACTGCTACGAGGACACTAGAGATGAACATCATCTCAACCTTGACTGCATATAATGCTCTCGTCAAGACCTTTCCCTTGGGTGAATTTTTAACCTTTGGCAAAGAGAGTGCTCCCACCATTCCCAGCAAGATAAATGGAGCATTTTCAAGTTTTGAATTCCTGAAGTGAAGCTTCTGTGTCCAGTCATGAAGAGCTTCGTCAGCTCGCTGTAGCTGCTCCAATCTGGAAACGTCAGAAATCTGCAGAGCATATCGAAGAAGGATCTGGTGTTGCTCTAATCTGGAAACCTCAGAAATCAATGCGATACAAACATCAAGTAACTTCAAGCTGTCATCCAAATATAACTCAATCCACTTCTCATCCCAGACCGAGGCAGGGAACTCCAGATCAAATATGAGAGCCTTGAGCTTATTGTGGCTCTCAAGTAATGCATCAACTGCTTGTCTCAACCATAACAAACTAGGAATATTTGTGGCATCATTGGGCTTGAGCTTTCTAATGTTTTCTGCCAAACTTTGCTCAAAAGAACTCAGTAGAGTCAGTAGCTTTGGCGAACGGTTTTGTCCCTTGGAAAAGATCAGCTTGAATGGATTTCCAAAAGGAGAAGAAGCATGATGCCCATCATGAGTCCGGCTCATTTTGAATGTGATGCTGACATGAGAGAAAAGCTTACCATTACCACAATCATATAGGTGCAAATTGAGCGCATAAAAAGAGAATACAAACAAGAAAGCGGACTTTAAAAAGATTGTAATTCAACAACTAATAATGTGCCCAAGGCCCCAAGCTATAATGTTACCCATCCTTCATGCGTCTGATGGGCAGAAGAGAGAAAAGCAGAGAAGTTGGACTGGATTACCCCAACTATAGTTAGGATCTCCATTAGAAGGAAGGTCATAATGACAATTGCAATTAGTTATCAAATCATCACTAGCCTTTAGCCCAAGTAACTGGGTCAACAATATCTAAGATCATTATTCTCCATGTATTTATTTTTTGATGTTACAATTAGTTATGCATGTCAGCTTTCATATAATCTAGCCGAAGTTGTTTTGGCCAACCCATTTCCTTTCTCATTCTTTTCTCATTACTTTTATCTCTATATCTCGTTCATGCATATTTTGCGCTACCAAAACATACTTTGTTCTATAATTTGGTCTTCAATAAATGCTACTACAACAATATCTATTAGATTCATTCTACAATTATCATTTCTAATTTGAGCACACATCCATCTTAGCATTACCATTCCTACGGTAATTAAGTTAGTTTCATTGTACATGAATCATGATTTCTTTGCTTCCCAAAACTAAGTTCTGATCTTATTCCTTCTATATAAATTTTACCTGGATGACTCCAATTACTATTATAACACTCGTATATACTAACCATGAACTAGAAGATAACATGGTGAAAACATGAAGTCCTCTACAATAATTATTCACAAATCTTCTAATCAGAAGAACTACCTTATTTAAGTGAGTTACCACAAGGGACGAAGTCCACATCAAACCTACATAAACGCAACAATAGATCTAGAGCCAAAGCCATAACATGATAACCATATCTAAATAACATGCAAAAAAAAAAAAAAAGGAAATCATAACATAAAGAAACATATCACTAAGAAATAAAGTTACTACTTTTAATCATTTCTAGTATTTATTATCAGTATTAATCATTTATCATGAGCTAACATATTTCATGCAAATAGCACGTCACACAAAACAAATATGCATCTAGTGTAAATTAGGAAATTTAATTCTACGATCTTGAGATAGAACATTGAACCCAACCAAGCCTATAACTGAGAGAAAAAAATTAAATGATCTTATCACAACATTTAACAAGACATTCAACTCTTTTATTAGGCATGAAGGGATATTCATTAACCATGTTAATTGAACATCCAATTTGCATAACATCCACCACAACATTGCCAGTTAACTTCCAAGTTTAAGAGATGGCAAAATAGACTAAGGCATTAAGCAGACTTAGGCTTCATTTGGGACGAATTTTTTATTGTTTCTTAAAATAATTTTCTAGTTTAAAAATTAAAATTTTATACTAGAAAGTTGTTTTAAGAAGCAACAAGAAAGCCATCCCGAACGAAGCTTTAGAAGCTTCAAAAACTATTGTCCAACATTAAGGAGCTATTTGGATGCAAAATTTAATAGGATTTATGCAAATTTTGAGTCGGATTTATGTCAAATCCTGCCAAACGGGATTTGAGAACCCGCTAAATCTCATGGTGGAATAAATCTTCCATCTCTCCTTATCTACCTTAAATCCCTCACCCTGATATTGTTTCAAATCAAAACTTCATGAGTACCAATCCGACAAGAAAGGAATGTGGTTGAAGGAGCGAAGTCAAACAACAATGAAGGAGCCGAACAACTCGTGCAAAACTCTACCTCACATGAAGCAACGAAGTTGAACAACAACAACAACAAAATAGAGAAGATGAAAAGCAAACCCTAGATGCCTCTAAGCTATTCGGGAAAAATTAATCTAAATTAATTTATATAATTTAAAATATTAATAATTAAGTAAATTAATTAAATAATTACAAGTATAATTATTGCATAAATTTACAATATAATTTAGCTTAATAGAATAAGTAATAATATAATTAGTAATTAAAATTTAATATAATTTTAAATAGAAATTATTAATTACATAATTAACAATGTAAATAATAATTAAATAACTAAGGAGTAGTAGAATACTAAGTGATTAATGAGATAATTAAAAGTATAATTTATAATTAAAATAAAAAAACATTTAAAAAAGTTATTAAATTATTAGAAGGATAATTAGTTAAATAATTAGTTATTTAAAAATATTAACTAATTAATTAAAGAATTATCAATATAATTCAATACAAAATATATCATCATAACATTAATAATAATTAAAATTGAAATTAATAAGTAATTTGTACTAAACTAGTAAATTAAATTCAACATATATCATATTAAATTTTTTAAAAAATTGATCACCTTAAATCATGGATTATGTTGTCAGATAGTTTCACAAGATTTAACAACTACATTGCAAAACATTTTTGGATTTACAGAAATTAGTAAAGCCTACTAAAGTTAAACTCTTCTTGTTGCCAAACAAGCCCTAAGTTTTTGTAAATAGTCATTGATGATTAATTTTCAGAATTAGGAAACCCAATAAGAACTGAGTACTAAATCAAGAGAAAAAATATGCCATAATAATTGAAAAGTATGTTTAAAGACCATTTTTAAAATTTCATGATCTGCTTAATAATTAATGAGTGAAATCCGTAAGTTCCATGGATCAGCAAAGCATTAAAACAATACTACAAGAAAATTAGCAAATTTGTTCTAGATCTGGAACAAGAAAAGTCAAATACATCTTAATCAGCCAATAAAAATCAGTAAAAAATAGACTAATTTAAATATAATAATAGTTTCACAATAACTAACATTATCATCGAAAATCAAACAAGATTCGCATAATCAGCAAAAGTCGGCTTCCAACCCAGAAAATCCCAGGATCGATCAACGAATTGAAGAAGTAATCAGAGTTGCCACAATTTTAGAAAGTTCTCAGAAACGAAATGATTATTAGGCCCTAAAAAGACTGACAACAAAGCCGAGCAAAATTCACCCCACAATGCCCTCAAATGATAATAAAATCAGTAGACATCGCCCACGAGAACAACGGTGAAATACAGAGAAATTACCAGAGGGAATAAATTAGAAAACTAGGGTTACTCTTTGCCCGCCGGATCTAATTTTCAGACTGTTTTCCGATCTAGGCAAATATGACCTATTGCCTAATGAATAAAAGAGAGAGAGAGAGAGAGATATTTCGTACCTCAACCAAAGTGGCCGTTCCTTTTTTATTTTTTATTTGTGTGTGTGTGCGTGTTTCTGGAGGAAAGCAAATTCGATGCCGATGAAGTCGCCTGCCGCGACGTTTATGGCGCCGCCCACAGAAGCAAAGAAAATCCTGATTACAACGCCACCTAACAAAAATCAGCGACACGGTATCGAGCAAGAATTTTCCTCATTCATCTACCTGTGTTGCCACCTATGACGTGGAAACAAAGGGATTTTCTTAAACGTTGCGCTTAATTATTGATTATTCATATACTAGTAGTAATAGACCTAGTGAGGGGATTGTAACTTTGGACCATCAAGTCATTAATAAGAGCACACGTTTTATATATCTTGGATCTATTGTTCAAAGCGATGGTGAAATAGATGTAGATATTATCAGCAGAATTCAAATTGGATGGTTGAAGTGGAGGAATGCATCGGGCTTGTTATTTGATAGAAATGTACCCCTCAAACTAAAGGAAAAATTCTATAAGATGGTAGTGAGGCCTGCAATGCTTTATGCTGCCGAATGTTGGCCATTAAAAGAGAAGTATAATACAAGTTAAGTGTGACAGAGTTGAGGATGCTCAGGTGGATGAGTGGCTTTATCCTTAAAGATAGGATACGAAATGAGCATATACGTGAAAAGGTTGGAGTAGCTCCAGTAGAAGATAAGATTAGAGAGAGTCGCCTTAGAAGGTTTGGTCACATAAAACGGCGGCCTTCAGATGACCCGGTTAGGAGAGTAGAGGCATTAGATTTGACTTATGTTAAGAAAGATTGGGGTACACCTAAAAAGACTTGGTTAGAAAATGTTATGAATGACCTTTCTTTATTAGATTTAAATGAGAATTTGAATTTTAATATGACACAATGGAGAAAAAGGATTCATGTAGCCGACCCAACGTAGTGGGATAAAGGCTTGATGTTGTTGTATCAAAAAAATTATTTTGACCAGGCACGAATCTCGAGGTAAAATCAAGCTGGAAATTTCAAAAATTAAATTCAGGATCACCTGAACTCCGATTTCATCAAACTTACAGTCAAAATGAGCGTCTCGGAAATAAAAATCCAACGACACCAAATTCAACTCAATCTGAGCCCAAATGAGTCCAAATCAAGGACCCGAAGCATTGTTGAAAAGTTCGTAGCACAATTTGAGTAATGAAAAGGTTTCCAAATATGACAAGCTTATAGTCGAATCTAGTGGCTTGATGAGAAGAATCCAACGAGCCCAAGATCGTCGAATTTCGACATCATTAAGACCTTCAAATATTTGATGAACGGTACAGGATTAAGGGATTCAATATCAGCGTCCATCCAACCACTCCCAATTTACCCCTGATCTCTCGCCTATTTACGGGTCATTCCACTAAGAAAAATCTATAAATAGACCGCTCATTTCTCTTGAGAGGAGACCCAAGCAAGAGAAAGAGAAGAGAAAAAGAAGAGAAGGATAGGAGGGAAGAACTCCTCCTCGACCACCGTCGGAGTTCTACTCGACGTCTGAGTAACGGCAGCATTCTTTCTGATGCTCAAGTGATGCTGGAATTCTGTAATATCAAAAATCTGCTCCAGGATCGTCCAGGACGATCTGGGATCGTCCTGGGACGATCAGTTGAGAATCTGCTCCAGAATTTGC
>NW_021318711.1:2197507-2214182 GCF_001605985.2 Dendrobium catenatum
TAGGACACAATGGAGAAAAAGAATTCATGTAGCCGATCCCACGTAGTGGGATAAAGGCTTGATGTTGTTGTTATTGTATCAAAAAAATTATTTTGATCAGGAACGAATCTCGAGGTAAAATCAAGCTAGAAATTTAAAAAAATTAAATTCGAGATCACTTGAACTCCGATTTCATCATACTTACAGTCAAACTGAGCTTCTCTGAAATATAAATCCAACGACACCAAATTCAACTCAATCTGAGCCTAAATGAATCCAAATCAAGGACTCGAAGCACTGTTGAAAAGTTCGTACCACAATTTGAGAAATGAAAAGGTTTCTAAATATGACAAGCTTATAGTCGAATCGAGTGGCTTGATGGAAAGAATCCAACGAGACCAAGATCATCGAATTTTGACATCATTAAGACCTTCAAATATTTGACGAACGGTATAGGATTAACGGATTCAATATCAGCCGTCCATCCAACCACTCCCCACTTACCCCTGATGTCTCGCCTATTTACGGTCATGCCACTCAAAAAAATCTATAAATAGACCCCTCATTTCTCTTGAGACGAGACCCAAGCAAGAGAAATAGAAGAGAAGAAGAAGAGAAGGATAGGAGGGAAGAACTCCTCCTCGACCACCACCGGAGTTCTACTCGACGTCTGAGTAACACCGGCATTATGTCTGATGCTCAAGTGATGCCGAAATTCTACCCAAGTGACGCCGAAACTCTGCCTGACATTAGAGTGATGCTGAATTCCACCCGATCTCCAAGTAACCCCAAAACTCTGACCGATGTTGTAAACAATTTTAAACCCAGAAGTGATTCATTTGAATTTGAACATCCTAAATTTTAAGGACGAATTATCCTCATGTACTTCAAGCAAACACTAGTGAAACTCTTTCAACTGGGCGTGGCCCCGTGATTTTTTCTCTTTTAGGATTTTCCATGTAAAAATCCTAATGTTATTTCCTCTCTTGTTTGTGTGCTAGATATTCATACAATGCTTAGATGGAAATTTTCTAATTATATCGCCGCGCATATTCTAGTCCACTATAGTTTGGGGTCGTCTGTGGAAAATATTATCCTAAAACTCGAAGTATTGCTACAATGGTCAACAAGCACAACAGTCGTATCGTTGGAGCTTCTCGCTCCAACTTCTACCAGTCCAAAAATCAGTCTATGAATCATAGACGTCTGATATCTAACCGATATATGCCTCTTTCTACCCTGGGGAGCAAAAGGCCGCTAGAGAAGGAACCTCAGGACCTTACTTAGAAGGGAGAATTAAAAAAATGGAAGAATCTCAGAACGAGATCCTTCAACTCCTATGAGAGACTCGATAGCCAACATTACCATAACAGGAGGAGGTTCTTCTCTCTTGAGCTCCACTACTGGCCGAAGATGTTCAACTTGAACATCTTCAAGTGGAGATTCATCTTCCTCTACCAAGAAGACATCTGCAGTCACGTCAGGATAGTGAACTTGCTGATACGATAAGTTCTACGCATCTTTCTTCCACAACTCGGCAACCTCGTATTCCTCTAGATCTCCTAGAAGACTTAGCCAAACCACACATTACTGTGCTCCCTAATAATATCCTACAACATGAACTATAGAAATTGGTACGGAAGGAGTTCTTTGGAGGAGATATGAAGTAAACTCTTCGATAGTGGAACTTCTAAGAGTCATCACCTTTAACTGAAGCCATTATTCAGCACCCCATTCCGGTTATCTTCAAACTACCAAGCATCGAGTCCTACAACGGTACATTTGACCCACAGGAGCATATCGACCACTATAGAACCATCATACATATTCAATGAGCCTCCGACACACTCATTTGCCAGGTTTTTCTTGCCACCCTTAAAGGATAGGCTAGAATGTGGTTCTATTCACTTCCGTCCGGAACGATCCCTTCATTCGTTAAATTAGCTAAAGTATTTCTCAAACAGTTCATAGTCAATCAAAAAATTGCTAAGGATTCTTCCCACCTCTCCGGAATCCATCAAAATGAGGTAGAATCGTTGAAGGAATATTTTATGTGGTTTTCCACCGAGGCTCGGCAGATTCTAGGAGTAGACCGTGAATTGCTTAGAGGAGTCTTTCTTAGAGCCCTTCATCCTAAACCTTTATATTCAACACTCATGTGCGGCATTGCTAATTCATATGTCAATCTGATCCATCATTTGGAGATGCAAATTTTTATAGATGAAGCTATAAATACTCACAGAAAGTAGTTTGAGCAAATAAATGTGAAGCATAAAGGTGCACCTCAAATGGATAATTCATCCTCACAATGGAAGATGTAGGAGAAGAATAATCTACCTCCTAGGCCTCCATTACTGTGACGAGAATCTCGGCAGGAAAAGGAGTATACCCCACTCAACATATCTCAAGAAAATGTATTAATGGATGCTCGAGATCAAGATACAATGAAATGACTACATCCTTTGAAGTCGAACATAAGAAATCAAGATCTGTACTATCACTTTTATCATAGTCGTGGCCACACTATCAAAGTTTATATACAACTCAAGGAGGAGATTGAAAGACTTATCTGCCAAGGCTATCTTCGACAGTTTATTCAGGATCCACCTACATGCGAGAAAGCTCGTTCTGCTGGGGGGCAGAATCAACAACACAAACAATCGGTGAATAACCAAATAATAGTTGGTGAAATTGAAACAATCACTAAAGGCCTCTTACTATCTGATCAAGTCTTTTTGGCTGTAGATGAAAAATCGATGTTAAAAAAGATTGTTATCGATCATTTTATTACATTTAATGACTCTGATCTAAAGGGAGTAAAAACTCCTCATCAAGATTCGCTTATTATTAATGTAGGGATAGGTGACCCGTGCTACAACATAAAAAGAATTCTGGTGGATAATGGAAGCTTCGTAGATGTCCTATTCTACTCCACTTTTCTCAATATGGTTCTCTTTAGAGAAAAGCTTCAGCCATCTGTAGGTTCTTTGTATGAATTTGATAATCGACCTATACGAGTAGAAGGGATAATTAGTCTCCTAGTTGTAATTGGAGAATTTCCTCGATGGACTACACACTCCATTCAGTTTATTATTATAAAGTTAAAGTCAGCTTACAACGCTATCTTTGGGAGGCGTAGGTGTAATATGTGGAGATCAACAAATAGCATAAACCTGCTATCTTAGGTAGATTAAACCACGTCCAACAATTATCCTCAATATTGAGGACTTTAATCTCTGGAGTGAGGATATCCCCCAGAGAGCTTCCCCTCTAAAAGACCTCACTACTATATCTATATCTGAAGAACATGCTTCAAAAACTATGCGGATTGGATCACTTCTCTCAAACAATGAAGAAAAAATTCATAGATGTTTTACATGAAAATTAGGATATTTTTGCCTGGTGTCCGGCAGATATGCCCGGAATTGACCCCGAAGTGATAGTTGCATTCCCTCCAAGTCAATCCGATGTGTAAAATGATCATCCAAAAGAAATAAAATTTTGCACCAAATAGTCAACAAGCAATCAATCAAGAAGTGGATAAGCATTTGGAAGCCGGATTTATATGGGAGGTGAACTATCTTACTTGATTGCAAATGTTCTCATGGTTCGGAAGGAGAGTGGAGATTCGAGAATGTGTATAGATCATACATATCTCAATAAATCCTGCCCAAAAGATAACTTTTCACTTCATCGTATTGACCAGTTAGTTGATACCAGCTATGGATATCAAATGTTGAGCTTTATGGATGTCTACTCTGGCTATAATCAAATGAAGAGGAATCCTACTGATAAAGAGGCGACAGCTTTTTAAATAGACAAAGGGTTATACTACTATCAGGTGATGCCCTTCGGGCTCAAAAATGTTGGACCAACTTATCAATGCATCATGAACAAGGTTTATAAAAACTTTATTGGGCCTACTATGAAGGTGTACGCGGATGCTATGTTGATAAAAAGTCTTAAAAATCTCAATATATCTCTGACTTGAAACAATACTTCTACTTATTGAGATATTACAATATGCGACTCAACCCCGCTAAATAAGCTTTTGGAGTCGCTTCTAAAACGTTTTTAGGTTTTATGGTAACCCATAGAGGGATTAAATCTAATCTTGAGAAGATCAAGGCACTAAAAGACATGGTGCCACCGAAGAATATCAAGGAGGTCCAAAGGCTAAATGAGAGATATGCAGCACTATCTAATTTTCTGGTATATTCAGGAGACAAATATATGCCCTTCTTCAAGATACTTAGAGGTGCTCGTAGCTCTGGATTCCAATGGACAAATGAATACTAAAAAGCTTTTGAACATCTACAAAAGTATTTGGCATCCCCATCACTTATTTCTAAACTAATACCAGGAAAAAAGTTGTATTCTTATATGACTATTTTTGTGCAACCCATTAGTTCGGTCTTGGTACAAGAAGAAAATATTGTATAACGTCCCATCTATTATGTAAGTAAAATTCTATCTGAAATAGATGGACGTTATCCTCTAGTAGATAAGGCAGCATTGATGTTAGTTTCTTCCACCAAAAAACTATGCCCTTACTTTCAATCCCATTCAATTGTGTTTTACACAAATCTGCCACTAAAAAGTATCCTACAAAAGCCATAAGCATTGGGTAGGCTCGTTAAGTGGTATGTAGAGTTGGCAAAATTTGACATCCACTACTTGACAAGACCCGATATTAAATCTCAAGCACTTGCAGATTTACTAATTGAATGCACTGTCCTAATATCCGATGTTCCACCTAGTGCTTTGCCTTTTCCTCCATACTAGATGTTGTATGTCAATGGAGCTTCTTAAAGTTCCTACTCTAGGGTTGGAATTTTATTGATCTCTCTGTAGAAAGTTACCTTTGAGTATGGGCTTCGACTTAAGTTCCCAACAACAAATAATACATCAGAATACAAGGCCCTTTTTACTGGATAAAGAATAGCAATTAACTGTGAGGTGCAGAATTTAGTAGTCCACACTGATTCATAATTAGTCGCCTCTCAGGTGGAGGTAGAGTTTGATATCCATAATCCTCAGCTGGCCCAATATTGTAGCATTGTGAAGTTACTCTTAACCTGTATAAGAGAGCATCAGATCATGCATATTCTTTGAGAGCAAAATGCAAGAGCATATGCTCTTTTTAAACTTGGTACATCAATAATGGGAGATATTTATAAAAGAAAGTGTATCAATGAGATCTACTTTCCAAGTATTCAAGGTCTGTGGGTCACACAATCAATTGATGAACCAAGAGAGGCATCTTGGATTAATCCCATCTTATCTTTTTACAGGATGGAGTACTACTTGAAGAGCTCATGGCTGCAATATGACTTTAAAGACAAGCAGCAAATTTCACTATTATTGGTGATGAGTTGTATAAATACACCTTCACCGGACCGTATCTCAAGTGTCTCTCACCTTTAGAAGCTAATTATGCACTCCAAGAATTTTATTCAGGAGTATGTGGAGAACATATCGGAGGAAGAGTCTTGTCTTACAAGATTCTGAGATAAGGATTCTATTGGACTATAATGAAACATGACGCACTTAAGTTTACTCAAAAGTGTGAAAACTACTAATTGCATTCAAATCTCACCCATACACCTGCTCTAGAGCTTGCATCATTTCAGAGCCCCTGAGCTTTTGCCTAGTGGGCAATTGATGTAATGGGACCCTTCCCTATAGCCACTGGATAATAAAAATTCATTATCCTGGTTGTAAATTACTTCACCAAATGAGTGGAGGCAAAATCTTTGACAAAGATTATTGAAGCAAATGTTAGACAATTCTTGTGGAAGTATATAGTCTGTCACTATAGCATTCCTATAAGAGTCATCACTAGCAATGAGACACAGTTAACTTAGAAGATCTTTATATCTTTTTATAAGAATTTTCATATTCAGCTCATCCACACAGCTGTCGCCCATCCTCAAGAAAATGGGAAAATAGAGGTTACAAATTGAATAATTCTGAAAGGGCTGAAGACAGGCCTAGGGAAAGCTGGGGGGCAATGGGCTGAAGAACTCCCAAATCTCCTCTAGGCTTATTAGACCACTGCCAGAACTACTATAGGAGAGACCCCATATAACCTTTATTTTGGTTCAAAAGTGGTCATACCAGTTGATATTGGAGTTCTGAGCAATAAGATTCAGACTTTTAACTTCATTAATAATGAAGAGATGCTTAGAATAAATTTGGATCTCCTCCTAGAAGTAAAAGATGAAGCCTCACTCATGACCACTACATACCACCAAAGTATTGCTTGTCACTACAATCGAAGGGTGAGACCTCGACTTATCTCTATTGGGGACTTAGTTCTGAGAAGCATCGAAGCCACTGGAAAGGCCCTCAGCATAACAAGCTCTCCCCCACTGGGAGGGTCCTTATTTGATGGCAGCTATGGTCAAGCCTGGAACCTTCAAACTGAAGGATCCTAGTGGAAAAATTATCCCCCGAACTTGGAATGTTGGCAACCTTCATAAGTACTATCAGTAGAAGTTGATAATACTATTTATCTCATGTTATGTTGTTGGTAGTATTTGTCTTGTGTTATGTCCCCCCCAAGTGGTTATGCTTTGTATCTTTCAAGTTTTATGCTGACTTTTCATACACACCTTGTGTGTTGATTGTGGGAGAACTCTTTTTCCATTTCCTAAGTTATATTAGGAAATTATTATACTATCTTCTTAAATACAGTAATGTGATGTTTACTTTATTGTGATACTATCTTCCCTTATAAAAAGATAAAAAACTCCTCAAACTCTTTTTCCTTGATTCTAAAAATACACAATCTATATTGTCTCTCAATCATCGGATGATCAATCCTAGGGGGATTTGATCCGACCTCTTCTATACATGTAAAAAATCTTAAAGCAAATACTTTGATTAACAACCTCATATAGGTCAAGATATCTAAGGAGGTTATCTCTTACATTCACTTAAGTCAAAAAAGTCCATCAAAATATTTCTCATTAAAATAAAGCTAAGTCAATTTCATATGCATGTGAGAAGAAGAAAAAGAGAAATATCAATAATTTTTTTATATATCATTGAACATCGAGTATATCATATGAAAGCATCAACATCTAATACATATAATCACTAGAAAGAAAATAAAGTAGTACAAAACAACATCAAAGCCAACCTACAAGATCTCAATATCATCCTCATCCTCATCTAGGGAAAAAGCCTTCTATAACTCACTCTCTAATTCTTTGCCACCAGAGTCTGTAGAAGGATCACCAAAAGATTGGTTAGGAGTAAACCCCTTGATCTCAACTCCAATTTTATGCTGCACTACACGAACGCCCTTCATAAAACCTTTGATGAAGCCATCTTCCATACACTCTGCCTCCAAAGCCTTCACCTCCACATCATAAATATGATTGTGAGCTTCATGAATGTGATCCTCAAAAATTATCTTGAAGGAAAATGATTTCTTGAATTCTTCTATAATTGTAGACGGTAACTGATGGGCTTCCTTCTTTAAGAGCATACTCTGGAGTCTCTTATTCTCAGTTTCAAGGATTTGCTGATCTCTTCTACTGGTTAATTGTCACCTGTGCATCCACTAACTCTATATGTAGGCGATCCATTTGTTCATTCTATGAGGAGGCTGAAGTTGTCCTATTTTCCAACTCTGCTCTACACTTTTCTAGCTGTTCCTCCACTGCCTTCTTCTCCTTGACTTTGCTATCATATTTCTTCTTGTATTCTTCCTGGAGATATTTGACCGTTACAAATTTGTTGTACCAATTATTCAAAGTCTTGGTCATGTGAAGTTTGAAATCCATATGCTGCTCCAACTGAAGCAACAAAAATATAATTATAGGAGATATATCTTTTAAAACAAATACAAAGGAGAGAAGGAATGGCGAACTCACCAACTCCTGAGCCCGTCGACGACCAACACATAGATGTTTCAAAATATCTTCTGGAATGTATCACTCCGTTGGAGAAATACGAGGACCTTATCTAGCGACCGCTAAAATTTCATCCGCCTTCTTCTTCTTTGATGCCTGTAAATTTCCCTCACTCCCTGGTCACTTAGAATGAATTTTTGAATGTTGTGGAACTGCCTCTAGAACTTTCACAGACTTCTTTAACATTTGGGCATGTGATCTTTCTGCTTGAGTAGATAATCCCAGGGGAGAAAAATAGGCAAGATCAGATCATATCGGCACCTTCATCACTAGATCATTAAGAAAGTGAATTTTTTTTAAAATGGATGAAAGACTCATTAGTGATTGTGGAGATAACATCATCAGTCTTCGACGCTTGTGAGTCTTCTTTGAACCATCAGATCTGGCAACAGGGCGATCTTCTTTGGTTGGAGGATTTTGTGTGGATGTGTGATCAACCATTTAAACTCCTGAAATAAAGAGGAGCACTAAATTTGAGTAGGGAAAGTCACATATGAAAGATAATAGAAAGCCTTTAGAGTAGGAAGAAAAACATGGGAGAAAGAAAGAAAAAGAGAGGAAATCTCCAACTCCTGTACAAGAGGAGGGGCATAGAGTCAAATAGGGAAAGTCACAAACTGAAAAATAGTGGAAAGCCTCAACTGTCAGAAAGCCAGAAGGAGAACATGGGAAGGTGCAAGTTTCCCTCTAGCCCTAGGGGGCTATTAATAGTATTTTTGGGAGGGAAAGAGAAGTTTCTAGAATTTTTTTAAAATTTTTAGATTTTTTAATTTTTTTTTTGAATTTTTTTAGATTTTTTACAAAATAAAAAACTAAGCTGGCTAGCTGTTCGGGTAACCACCAGCGGTGGGCCCGAACTGGCGCTTGGATGTAAACAAGTACGTGGAACCGCATGGCCAGGTGGGCCAAGCGAGTCAGCGCCGGGACAGGTGGGTCGAGCTGAGGCACGAGCGGGCCAAGGTGAGCATGGAGCGGGCCTAGGCGGGCGGCCCAAGCCTGCCACAAGAGATCGCGGGCGGGCTGCGAGTAGGCTGATGCCCGGGCCAACGGGTCCGATGGTGGCGGTGGTGGCTGATTCGCTTTACATATTTTTTTAAGAATTTTCATATTCAGCTCATCCACACAGTTGTCGCCCATCCTCAAGAAAATGGGAAAATAGAGGTTACAAATTGAATAATTCTGAAAGGGCTGAAGACAGGCCTAGGGAAAACTGGGGGGAAATGGGCTGAAGAACTCCCAAATATCTCTAGGCTTATTAGACCACTGCTAGAACTCCTACAGGAGAGTCCCCATATAACCTTTGTTTTGGTTCAAAAGTGGTCATACCGATTGATATTGGAGTCCTGAGTAATAGGGTTCAGACTTTTAACTTCATTAATAATGAAGAGATGCTCAGAATAAATTTGGATCTCCTCCTAGAAGTAAAAGATGAAGCCTAACTCAAGACCACTACATACCACCGAAGTATTGCTCGTCACTACAATCGAAGGGTGAGACCTCAACTTATCTCTATTGGGGAATTAGTTCTGAGAAGCATCGAAACCACTAGAAAGGGCCCTCAACATAACAAGCTCTCCCCCACTAGGAGAGTCCTTATTTGGTGGCAGTTATGGTCAAACCTGAAACCTTCAAACTGAAGGATCCTAGTGAAAAAATGATCCCCCGAACTTGGAATGTTGGCAACCTTCACAAGTACTATCAGTAGAAGTTGATAATACTATTTATCTCATGTTATGTTGTTTGTAGTATTTATCTTGTATTATATCCCCCCAAGTGGTTATGCTTTGTATCTTTCACGTTTTATGCTAACTTTTCATACACACCTTGTGTGTTGATTGTGGGAGAACTCTTTTTCCATTCCCTATGTTATATTAGTAAATTGTTATACAATCTTCTTAAATACAGTAATGTGATGTTCACTTTATTGTGATACTATCTTCCCTTATAAAAAGATAAAAAACTCCTCAAACTCTTTTTTCTTGATTATAAAAATACACAATCTATATTATATCTCAATCATCGGATGATCAATCCTAGGGGGATTTGATCTGACCTCTTCTATACAGGTTAAAAATCATCAAGCAAATTCTTTGATCAACAACCTCATATTTGTCAAGATATCCAAGGAGGTTATCTTTACATCCACTTAAGTATAAAAAGTCCATCAAAATATTTCTCATTGAAATAAAGCTAATTCAATTTCATATGGATGTGAGAAGAAGAAAAAGTGAAATATCAATAATTTTTTTATATATCACTGAACATCGAGTACATCATATGAAAGCATCAACATCTAACACACATATAATTACTAGAAAGAAAACAAAGTAGTACAAAACAACATCAAAGCCATCCTACAAGATCTCAATATCATCCTCATCCTCTTCTAGGGACAAAGCCTTCTATAACTCACTCTCTAATTCTTTGCCACCAGAGTCTATAGAAGGATCAACAAAAGCTTGGTCAGGAGTCAACCCCTTAATCTCTGCTCCAATCTTATGCTGCAATGCACGCACGCCCGTCATAAAACCTTTGATGAAGCATCTTCCATACACTCTGCCTCCAAAGCCTTCACCTCCACATCATAAATATGATTGTTAGCTTCATGAATGTGATGCTCAATAATTATCTTGAAGGAAAAAGATTTCTTGAATTCTTCTATAATTGTAGATGGTAACTGATGGGCTTCCTTCTTTAAGAGCATACTCTGGAGTCTCTTATTCTCAGTTTTAAGGATTTGCTGATCTCTCGTCTACTGGTTAATCATCGCCTGTGCATCCACTAACTCTATATGTAGGCGATCCATTTGTTCATTCTATGAGGTGGCTGAAGTTGTCCTGTTTTCCAACTCTACTATACACTTTTCTAGCTGTTCCTCCACTACCTTCATCTCCTTGACTTTGCCATCATATTTCTTCTTATATTCTCCATGAAGATATTTGACCTTTATAAATTTGTTGTTCCAATTATTCAAAGTCTTGGTCATGTGAAGTTTGAAATCCGTATGCTGCTCCAACTGAAGCAACAAAAATATAATTATAGGAGATATATCTTTTAAAACAAATACAAAGGAGAGAAGGAAAGGTGAACTCACCAACTCTACAGCCCGTCGACGGCCAACGCACTGATGTTTCAAAATATCTTTTGGAATGTATGAATCTATTGGAGAGATACAAGCACCTTATCTAGCGACTGCTAAAATTTCATCCGCCTTCTTTTTCTTTGATGCCTGCAAATTTCCCTCACTCCCTGATCACTTAGAATGAATTTTTGAAGGTTGTGGAACTGCCTCTAGAACTTTCACAGACTTCTTTAACATTTTGGCATGTGATCTTCCTTCTTGAGTAGATAATTCCACCTTGAACAAGTATTATTTATCTATATATTTTCTCAAATAATGTACCTCATAATATAAGGCATCAATACAGGAAGTTTGAGTATCTTCAATTAATCTTCTACTCCAATATGAAGGGGAACATGTAACTCCTTCAACTTTTTTCATTTTTCTTGAAGATTTCTATCATTTTTCATAAAAAGAAGTCACTAATCCATCCTTTTGATAGGTCTCAAGTATTAATATCCAACCACTTGGATCTAAAAGAGATACGACCCTGCACGACCCTACGTATCACTAATGAGATGCCCCATTCGAGAAAGGCAATCTGAAGATAGCACCACTCCACGATCTCTAAAAAGTATGACCAATCCTATTATGATTGACATGGCCCTATAAGAAAGTTGAGATAAACTCACTCTAAGGATCATTTGAATATCAATTAATTCGGGAGATAGTGGAAATCGTAGCTCCGATCACAAACTGAATTAATACACTGTCACATATCCTGAGGGAGAATAACGGGCATGATCAGATCTTATCAGCACCTTCATTACTAGATCATTAAGAAAGTGAATTTTTTTTAAAAGAGATGAAAGACTCATTAGTGATGGTGGAGATAACATCATCAGTCTTCGGCGCTTGTGAGTCTTCTTTGAACCATCAGATCTGGCAACAGGGCGATCTTCTTTGGTTGGAGGATTTCTTGTGGATGTGTGATCAACAATTTAAACTCCTGTACTAAAGAGGAGCACTAAATTTGAGTAGGGAAAGTCACCTATGAAAGATAACAGAAAGCCTTTAGAGCAGGAAGAAAAACATGGGAGAAAGAAAAAAAAAGAGAGGAAATCTCCAACTCCTGTACAAGAGGAGGGGCATAGAGTCAAATAGAGAAATTCACCAACTAAAAAATAGTGGAAAGCCTCAATTGTCAGAAAGCCAGAAGGAGAACAAATTTTTTCCCCAAAAAGGATAAATCAGATGTTTTTGGGCTCCCCTGGACCGTTTTTCGATGTTTCGAACTCAATTTGGGCACTTTTAAAGCCATTTGAGGCTCCTACAAATAATATCAAATTTTAAATCATATGCAAATTTCTCTAATATTTATAACACGTATTTTTGGATCCTTGAGATTCAACATCAGAAAATAGGGGCAACTGATTTATCATCAAAAAATTATCTTGATCGGGCATGAATCTCAAGGAAAAATCAAACTGAAAACTTCAAAAATTAAATATGGGATCACTTGATCTCCAATTTTAGCAAACTTATAGTAAAACTGAGCATCTCAGAAGTACAAATCCAATGACACCAAATTCAACTCAATCCGACCTCAAATGAGTCCAAATCAAGGACCCAAAGCACTATTGGAAAGTTCATACCACAATTTAATTTACCAAACGATGCCAAATATGACAAGCTTATAGTCGATTCGGGCAGCTCGATGAGACAAATCCGACTAGCACAAGATCACCAAATTCCGACATCATTAAGAGCTTCAAATGTTTGACAAATAGTACATGATCAAGGGATTCAATATCAGCCGTCTATCCAACCACTCCCAATTTACGCCTAATTTCCAGTCTATTTATGGGCCATGCCACTCCAAAAAATATATAAATAGACCCCTCATTTCTCTTGAGAGGGGACCCGAGCAAGAAGAAGAGAAGAGAAGAAGAAGAGAAGGAAAGGAGGGAAGAACTCCTCCCCAACCACCGTCGAAGTTCTGCCCGACATCTAAGTAACACTAAAATTCTACCTGGCGCTCAAGTGATGCTGAAATTATGCCCAAGTGATGCCAAAATTTTGCCTTACGTTCGAGTGACGCCAGAATTCCACCCGATCTCCAAGTGAGGCCATAATCTGCCTGACGTTGTAACTGATTTTCAACCTAGAAGTGATTCTTTGTAATCTTATCGTCCAAAATTTTAAGGACGAGTCAGCCTCTTGTACATCATGCAAACACTAATGGAACTCTTTCAGCTGGGCGTGGCCCCATGGTTTTTTCCCTTTTAGGGTTTTCCACGTAAAAATCCTGGTGTTATTTTTTATCCTGTTTGTGTGCTAGATATTCGTACAATGCTAAGATGGAAATTTTCTAACTCTATCGCTGCGTATATTCTAGTCTGCAATAATTATAAAGGAAAAACAAAATTGTGTTTACATTTTTCAACACTTTCAATCAAGATAGAATTATTTTTATGACATACATCTTTAATTTAAAGCATCACATATAAATATTTAAAATAAGTAAAGTTATAAAAATATTATATTAATACATCCAAAGTTTGGAAATTTAGTGAGAGTATTAGATATTCAAAAGTATAATCATTAAAGAAAAAATATTATGAATTCATTATAGTTGAATGCGACATTTGACTTTTTTATTTTGGACAATAGCATAAATTGAAAAAATATAGTCATACCTCGATTTCTTCTAAAAATATGCCAATAAATTTCCATTCAAATAAAAATGCATCTTCTTATGAATAAATAGGCATAATTATCATTAAGTAGTGTTATATGACTTTTTGATCATACAATCCCCATGAACCTTTTATCTTAAAATTGTGCTCCCATGCATACTTCAAAAATTATCTATTAATATTCATTTTGTGAATTACTAACTATAAATCATAAAGCCTAAAGCCTTAATGATATTTCAATTGTTTTTAAGATGCTTCAAATAATAATTGTTCATCTTCATAACGTGCTTCAAATCTAACTTCAAATAATGACAGATTACATATTATAAACCCTAAATCTTGAAGCTTCAATCATTTTTCAATCATTGTTCATACATGATCTATCATTATTCCATGATGCTTAAAATTGTGATCAATCACTTTATAATATGGCATCAAATCATGCTTCAAATAATTACCAATACATATTCATATTCATATTACATACTATAAACTCTAAACCTTGAAGCATCCATTATATTTTGATCATTATTAAAATTTGATTAATCTTTATGTTAAAATGCTTCAAATCAAGATTAATCATCTTCAAACCATTCTTTAAATAATTGTATATTCATATTCAAGTTAGGATTACCTTTTGTAAACCATTAACCTTTTTTTTAATTGTATATCAATCATTATTCTAACACAATCAGTTAAATTCAGAGGCCCAAAATATCAAAATATACATGAATATAAAATTAAGAGGCCCAAAATATCTAAAAAAAAAAATTAAAAGTATCAAATTATTCCTCCCCACCCTTTATTTATAGGTTTTAAAGGTTATAGGAAAGGCTATATATAGTAAAGCAAAATTACATAGGATATATAAAATACCCATATAACGCTATGATTAATGTAAATTTTGTAGTATTTTATATTTTTATTTTTAGTGAAAATATGTTTTCTTTGTATAGAAAAAATTCAAAAATGGTAAAAAAGTCTGAAGAGCTTACAACACCATGGTGCCCGATGAAACAATGCCACAGCGCCACCTTTAATACCATAGATGCGCAACAATTCAAACATTGCAGCACCAACTTCTCTGTTTACTAGCACCACAGCGGGATACACAGCTAGTGTTGTAGCATTATCAGCACTGTAGCTTCAAGAAGTCAGCTTAGTAGCGAAGAATTCTTTATTTTCAAATGTTGCGTTGCCATAATGTCTTATTCCTTGGCTCCATTTTATCACTCAGGCACCATCGTGCTTAAATGTCAACAACACTGCAATGTTGCATTTATAACTTCTAAGGCTAATGTTCTATCAGTGAATAGATGTGACTATTCTCTAATTAATCGATCCACAACATGTAGCATTATGGTTGTGTAAAATTTTTCACCATCAAGACATTAGTTCACATTAAGGGTACCACGACACCACTCTTTCATGTGTCACAACGCCAATGCCATTTTATGTTATTCTATAAATAGTTTTGATATTATGTTTATAAGAGAGTTCAGTCACTTGAGTAAAATTCATTACTTTTAGTGTACTTGTCTAATTACCTCTTAGAGTAAAATCTAATTGAGGTTAGGGATGTATAAGATATAATACTTTGGAGTGTTTAGCGTGTATTTCTTGAAGAAACTCTATAAGTTAAACAATAAGGAGTGTAGATGATATACTTTGATCCTTTATGGTGATATCACTCTCTTGTATTTTCATTCTTCCATGAATTAAATGAAAATATGTTTTCTTGTCATTTATTTTATGTATGACTAATTATCTTATTTATGATTAAAAATGTAAAGTAATGTTAAGTCTTAATGAAGACTCTAATTCTATAAATATTAAATGTTGTTTTTAATTTTGTCCCATTCTAAATTTAATGCAAATAGCAGGAAAATGTGTAGTTAAAATATAAAGTGATATATAGCTTTGATGGAGGAATGCAAGAACAACCAGGAATATTGAGATAGGATGTTTACATGCCTAGACATCAGATGTTAAATTTTCTTGATACTTAAGAACATATTATAACTATAAGAGGTTGGTATATATATTCATTTCATCACTGTAAACTCCATAGAGATCTAGGGATGTATATGCTCTAAATCATATTTATAATTCAGAGTCTTATTAGAAAGATATGAAACATACACTCATCAATCCATAATACTTTATTTAAATATTGTATATAATATTTTTACTATTTTATTCAATGAACGAATCTTCACAAATATTATTTTCATTTTAATAGGATAAATATTTCAATTAGAATAAATGGTAGTGGTTTATTACAAGTAAGCCTACTTTCTTGTGGATTCAATAGTCTACTCTATAACTTTATTACTTTATTTAGCACTTGTACTTACATATATAAAGTAAGGTTTAATTATTTTATGTCAAAGAAAATATAAGCATTATTTATGGGTGACAAATTCCTTGATTTTTTTATAATTCAAATGTTCACTCTAGAGCCGCTATCAAGTTTTTGGCATCATTGCTAGGAAAGTATATTTCTTTTTGAATTTTTAACTATATTGTTGAATTAATTATATTGTTAGACCTACTTGTATCTTTTATCCTTTTTTTTTTTGAAGAAAATGCATGAAATTGCATTAAAAAGAAAAAAACCACAATACAATCTCACGTCACACCCAAAAACCTACTATCCTCCTTCAGACAATACAAGAAAGAAGGAGGAATAATATCCAAATGCAGACTATCCCAAAAAAATGACCCATTTAACGCCACATTAGCACAAATATCTGCTAACTTATTACCCTCTCTACCAGAGCAAGAAAAACACACTTGCTTAAAATTCAGTAAAAAAGCTAACTCATCTTCTATAACTCTACAAACCTCCCAATTCTTCATAGATCTCTGAAGAACTTTAATGATATTGACATTATCGCCTTCTATGATAACTCCCTGGGCTTCAAACATCCAATCTTGTATGACGTTCTTCAGATACAACACCGCAAGCATTTCCAAATGAGATGAATCCCAATGCAAAAGCTGGTAGC
>NW_021318711.1:2218162-2233430 GCF_001605985.2 Dendrobium catenatum
AAAAAAGACATATCCCTCACCTCATCCAGCTTATCACCAACCTCTTTATCAACCGAAGAAATAGGATTAACATCAACATAATTAATAGCTTTAGGAACAAAGATCTTCTTCATTAGAACAGGGTTTTTCCTGGGAGGGAATCTCTTCGAGTTCTGAAGATAAAATAAATTCTTCTTCCTGTTATTAACAATAGTCCAATTTTCTTTCTCAACTGCCTTCTCCACACTATCATCGGTACCATTACTGCTTGGAACTTTGTCAAATGGATTGCAGTACTTTTCCAGCCCGGCCATCTTCTTTGGTTCATTACAAGCATTTAAATCATGTCCAATTCTACCGCAATAAGCACAAATTTTTGATATTCCTTCATACTCAACTTTTTGAAAAAACTTGCCTGATAGACCTTCCACCCAAACACCATGAGCTAACTTCTTATCCAGGGAAATACGAACACACACCCTGGCATATTCCCTCCTGCTCCATTGGAAGGAATTTCCGTCGAGAAGAAATGGTTTCCCAACTAGCGATGCAATCCTGCAAATATTGATCTCATCCCAGCATTGTAAGGGAAGATTCAGCAATCTAATCCAAATTGGAGACGAGATACCACTGAGAGACATAGGATTAAAATTGATAGACCACTTATCTAATCCTATCACTTAACCGCTAATCCACCATGGTCCTCTTGACAGGACTTATTTAACAGCTGCAGAGTCTTCAAACGAACACAGCGTCCAGCCAAGACCCAGACCTGTGATATGGAATTTCCCATATTTATCCCATTGTCTTCTCAAATCAGAACTAATCACATGAAAAGGAATATTATCATCAAAAGTTTTGACAACAACAGCCCTTTCCAGTCTTCTGGCATTTTCCAGTTCTTTATTTGTATGAAGAGAAACCACCTTCCCATCGTCGGACAAAAACGATCCCAGGTCCAGGTTATCAACTTTAACATACTGTTTTCTATTCCACACCGACTGCACTCGCACCGTATTACCTACGGTCGCATCTGACTCCTTAGCATCTGGAGTAAACTTACTAGCCTTCAGAAGCAAATCTTCAATCACAATATCCGCCTCCCGAGGATTGCTACTAACCAGATCATTGATAGAGGAATCTCTTCTACTGGGAGAAGAAGGTAAGGATTTTGAGCCAAAATTCTTACATGAATAAACTCTCAGATCAGAAGAAAAAGAACAATCCAAATCTGTTTCTTTAAAGTCCCCAACCGGAAAAGAATTCCCTTTCAAGAAACCCACATCACCATCCTTGATAACATTTTTACCTTTGTCAGGAATCAAAACAGGTAATTCCAATCTTCCTAATAAACCCCCCTCATTGATAACAAGGGGTTTACCGTTAAAACCCTTAAAATTCTGGTTGAACCCATCCAGCACCTTAGAATTTCCATTAAACACCTCCAATGCCGGAATTGCCAAATTCTTCTTACAATTCTTCCAAACATCCGAAGGGAGAAGACGACGTTGCTCCATCGTCAAAGCTCCAGAATGTCAGCCAGCCGGCCAGTCGCCGGAGAGCTCCGCCACCGTCTGCACGAAACGCATGAACCGCCAAATCTGAGAATTTGAAATCCCAGACTATCTCTCTCTAACTTTCTCTCTCTCACGTGGCAATCTTCCATCTTTTATCCTATTTACTGATTGCATATTCATTGTAGTGTGCTTTATAGACACAGAAATGAACATTTATTATTTGACTCTGAAATAGAAAAAACCCTTTAAAAATTTTGAAAAATTAAAAAGATTATAAAAAAAGCTTAACCTGTACTATATAGAGATCATTTTATACCTCTTATGGATTATGTTAACCCTTTAGTAGATGGAATTCATCAGAGCACTAATAGACCTATGATCTAAGATAATAATTTTGAATTAAAATCCATCATAATTTGTCATACTTCAAATGGTTCAAAATTGTCAGTTTAGGAGAACTTCTATTGAAGATCATAATTTATAATGGTGTCAACGATAGTGCTATTAGACTTATATTATTCACATTTTTTTCTAAAAGATAAAGATATGATGTGGTTGAATTCTTAATAGCTTGCTCTATAACTAATTTGAATTAGTTAGCTCATAAGTTTCTTACTAAGTATTTCCTACCTTTGAAGATTGCCAAATTTAGAAATGATATCATTTATTTTACCTTGTTTGAAGGAGAACCAATTAATTAGAGTTAGAAGATATTTAAAAAAATGTATAGGAAATGTTGTCACTATACTTTACCGTATTGGTTAGTTATTCAAACAATTTATAATGAATTTGTAGGATCTCTTCGAGCAATCATAGATATTGCAGGTGAAGGATTATTAATGTCTAAGCAAATTGAGGAAGCATATGAATTAAGAAAGGAAATGATAACTAATAATTTTAGTTGCTTTCTAATAAGATATATCCTTAGAGAGAAACAAAAATTTATGATTTTAATACTTTTTCAATGTTGAATGAACAAGTTGTAGTAATTTTTAAGAAGTTGAGCATAATATGAATGATTTCATAATTAAGAACTGAATCATCTATGTAATTGGAGAATCAAATTTCAATTGAAAATAACAATGTGCAAGTGATTGAAAATATTAATTTTATTGGGAGATAAAATAATCCCTAGTCTATTATAAAAAATCCATGTTGGAGGAATCTGAAAGTTCGTTAGGGTTGTTAAGCCCTTATGAACGATCTCGAGGCTAACTAAGAGGAATAGGTGAATTAGTAATTTTTAAAATCCTTAAATAAAAAGCATGATCTTTTTGAAATATTTTAAAACATTAAACCATTTTATCTTCCACAAGAAAATGTAATGTTGAAATTAAAATGCAAAAATGTAACACACCAAATTTTATAGTGGTTTGGTCAAGTTGACCTATGTCCACTCTCCAGAGCCTCTCCTCCAAGTATGCACTAAACCAAAAATGTCTCTCCTTTTACTCCCACAACAAAGTAGAGAAGCCTTTACAGACTCCTTTTCACTGACCTCAATGAGGCACAGAACCCAGACTCTTTTTGCTTCCTCTTGAAGCAGGTAGAGAACCATGGCTCATTTAGCTTCCTCTTGATGTAGACAGAGAACCTTGACCTTGTGCTGATGATGACCTCCCTAGAGCCACAAAGGAACTAGGGATGATGACGGGAGAACATGACTCATATCCTTGCTTGGAGCAACCTTTATGAACCCCTCACAAACTCCCCCTCATAAGATCCTCTATCTCTCCCAAGCTCTCCATCTCCTTCTCTTGGCTCTCTCGGGTTAGGACACCTACAAAAGAATCTCTCTTGAATAAATAAGAGATCTTATAAAGAAGGGCTTAAATTTTTTCCCTAATTTGTAACTTGATATCAAAGATCATCCAAGATGATTGATAGATCATCCTGTACGATTAGTGTATTTTTAGCCCTTTTAGTTATGACGATCTGGGAGGGATGGATGATTAGGAGCCGTATTTATTCTGATCATCCAGGATGATATTAACATCATCCTATACAATTAGTTCAAAACCATACATATTGTCTAACACATCATCATGTTCATCATGAAGATATATGTTGGATGATGAAGAAATAAAACATATCGTCTAGTATGATTCTTGAATTGTCCCATATGATTAGTTCAAAATCAAGGATTATCATACAAAACATCGTTCTGGTTGTCCATGTGATACACTTAGATGATGAAGAATTATAACTGATCATCCAACATATCATTCTAGTCGTTCAGGTGAATCAAGAGAAGACGAAGATTTTTCTAACTGATCTTCTAGAATGATCCTATGATAGTCTAGGATGATATGATCGATAAATCAAACCTTAATTTATTTCCTTAATCACCTGATTAACTTTGGCAAGATTGAAATGAATCATCCAAAAAGATATGGGATCATGTTGTATGATTTCTAAAAATAATATCATACCTAAAAGTGTTTGGCGACTGGTTCTTTCTGATTTAAGCCAATCTTTTAAGATAATTTGCTTAATTCAGCTATCTTAATAAGGATGCCCTAATTAGGATTTTTGATTTTAATAGATTGTCTAGGATGGTTTTTGGATCGTCATGTATGATATAAAAAAAATAGAAAAACCCTTAGGCCTAAATAATTTCACCCCCTTAGTGTGTGTGTGCAAGGTTACGTAGCATTAAGAACCACCTCTTTACATTTGACTCAAAAAATGTAAAAACACTAAAATTATACTTATAGACTGGCTTAATACTAATCAACCGAATCTTGAGTTGGCTTAATTTGTAATTGACCTTGTGGACCTAAAAATTTAGTAGGCAGGGTAATAATACAGAAAGATAAATGCTAGAAATGTTTGCTACCATCAAAATTATAATCCTTGAATGTAGATTTGTAATAATCTCCCCCTTTTTGATGATGGTAAATATTTGTTAGGAAATTTAACTTAAGAAAATTAATGAAATATAAAATAAAGGAGAATAATGTGAACCAAGGAATACAAATTTTACTAAAACAAGCAAGAGGTATAAAATAAATAGCAATACAATGAAATAACACTCTTAACAGTAGTACAAAAAAAATAACAATACAACAAACTAACACAAAAAATAACACTACTCCCCCTTTTGATATCACAAAAAGGAGGAGGAAATAGAAATAAAATACAAAGAAGCAAATACAACACAAAAACTAATAATAGTACATGAAAAACATCACAAAAAAAATAACAAAACATACTATAAGTACGAGGGACCCTGATCAGGCGAAGGAGGAGGTGGTTGTGGCTGAAAATGATTATGGATGCAAGCAAACTACTCCCCAAAATAGGCCATATTCTAGTTTTGTGCTATTGTTGGTGTGCCACATATGCATCAAATTTAGCAACATCCACCACATGTTGTTGCTACTGTGCATTAACGTAAGAGTTAAACCTAGCCTCCCACTGGTCAAACCTCTCCACCAGTTGATCCAACTATGACTGCTGGAGGATTGGAATAGGTCGGTTAGCAGTTATGTATAGTAGTGATCCAAAAATTCCTCTATACTTCTTTTAATCAATAGCTTTTTCATTTGAATCATCATCTAATTGGATACTGGAGCTTATGGGAGGATTGGCTTGGCTTATCCATTTCATATTTCTTCAAGATGTCCTTAATATATTTTGATTGATTAAAAAAGTTTCATCATCCATTTTCTTTATACGAAACCCTAAGAAGTAGGACAATTCTACCATCATACTAATCTCAAACTCTTTACTCATTATTTTAAAAAAATCATTACATAAATTTTTATCAGAAGATCCAAAAAGTATATCATCAATATAAATCTTGACAACAAGTAAATCATCTCTTATTTTCCTTTAAAAATTGGTGGTGTGTACACTCCCCTTAATTAACTCCCTTTATAGTA
Organism: Dendrobium catenatum; assembly: GCF_001605985.2. Lineage (NCBI taxonomy): Eukaryota > Viridiplantae > Streptophyta > Magnoliopsida > Asparagales > Orchidaceae > Dendrobium > Dendrobium catenatum. The sequence goes on from NW_021318711.1 coordinate 2,223,546, forward strand.
AAAATGTACTAAGCCTCTCGCACTAACCTATGGGAGCTTATTTTAATCCATTTAAGGCCTTTTTAATTTATAAACATGATTCAAAAATTGGGAACTCTCAAAACCTTGGGGTTGCTCTACAAACACATCCTCTTTCATTATCCCATTCAAAAAGTCACTCTTGACATCTATTTGAAAAAGCTTAAATCCCTTATAATAGGTAAGGGCTAATAGTGCTCTAATGGCTACCAATCTAGTTATAGGGGCAAAGGTCTCATCAAAATTAATCCCTTCTATTTTGTTGTATCCCTTAGCTACCAATCTTGTCTTATTCCTAATCACAACACCAGAATCATTTATTTTATTCTTAAAGACCCATTTGGTTCCTACTACACTTTAATTCTTAGGCCTTTCCTCTAACTCCCAGATATCATTCCTAACAAATTGATTAAGTTCTTCTTGTATAGCTAAGATCAAGAATTCATCAGAAAGGGAATGATTGATATTTATGGGTTATGTCATTGAGATAAAGGCAGTGTGGTTTACTTCCTTCCTAAGTCCATGCCTAGTTCTAACACCTTCAGAAGGGTCTCTTAAGATTAGTTCTTTAGGATGACTCAAAGATTATCTCCAATCTTTAGGCAAAGTGTTTTGATGTTCTACCCTTCCTCCAAATTTGTAGTTTCTACTCTTTGGGTAATCTCACCTACTCCATCAATGTTTTGAGGCTCTACTCTTTTCTCCAGAGTTATAGTTTCTACTCCTTGGGTATTTCTTCTACTTAATCTTTTTCCTCAACTTTATACTTCTTAGGATCAGATTCATCAAATACTATTTGAGTAGTCTCCTCCACCACTAATGTCCTCTTGTTAAATACTCTAAAGAATTTTCCCACACTTGAATATCCTAAGAATACTCTTTCATTAGATTTTGGGTTAAAATTTTTTAAAAGTGATTTCCCATTTTTAAGAATGAAAACCTTATAAACAAAAACATGGAGGTGAGAAAAGTTGGGTTTTCCTACCCTTAATGAACTCATAGGGTGTCTTATTCAATTTGGATCTAACATTTACTATATTCAACAAATAAAAGGCAGTTTTTCTCCCTTTTACCCAAAAGTATTTTGGAAATGAATACTCAGTATGTATGGCTCTAGCAGCTTCCACTGAGGTTCTATTCTTCCTTTCAGCTAACTTATTCAGCTGAGGGGTCCTAGGAGATAAAAAGGTGTGACTAATCCATTACTCCTCATAGAAAGTTCCATATCTTACATTTTCAAAATCTCCATCATGATAACAATGGATGGTCAAGATGTCACAACCTAACTTTTTCTGAATACAATTGGAGAAGGATTTAAATTCATCAAAAGACTCACTTTTATGTGATAGAAATCTAGTCCAAGTGAACCTCAAGTAGGCATTTATGCGCATGGTATAATGTTCCATTATGTTGCTATATGATTGCATAATTTCATAAGAAAAGAGACATATGTATTACATATAAAAAGAGGCATAAGCTTTACATATAAAAGGAATTTATATGCATTTCATATAAGAAGAAACCTAAGCTTTATACTTTCTACCATCAACACATGAAGGATGTGCATTTTCATTAATTATTCAAAAGTATTCATGTAAGAACATGATAAGCCATATATGAAGGTACCAATCTCATTTAAAAGAAAACTACAAACATGAGATTATAAGACCATGATATCTTTTGGAAAGAGAAGTATTTTTTCTAAATTTAAAAGAAATTCATTTTAGCTATCTCACCGCAGTGCAATTTGTTGAAAGTCCTAATGAATTCTTCCCATTACACGCTCAATATCTAAAAGAAACATAACACAATGCATAAATGTCACATGCCTTAATATAAACTTCTCAAATCCCTAGACTATGAGAATGAAAAACATACCCATACATTTTTCTCAAACTTCCTAATTGAACCATTTCCAAATTCAAAATTAATCTTATTCCTAATATGATTAAAATAAAGGTCTTTGTTTGGTTGAGTGAATAAACATGATGGACATCAAGGAATTTGACATAAGCCAAGTGACATGACTCCTTAGCAAAAGTGGACAAGTGTGATGAAGAATATGTATAGATCATCCTCAAGAAAGTGATGAAAATGGTGATGTTGTCATTGAGAATCATCCTCAGAAGTAACTAGGTCTTCTTTTACCTCTTCATCCTCACAAATTCATAGACTTTTTCCCCTAAGCTTGTAGTTCTAATGGGTCCAAACAAATCCATGTGAAAGACTTCTAAAGGTCCAGAGGTGCTAATATCGTTAATGAAATGGAAAGAGGATTGGACTTATTTCCCTAGTTGACAGGTATCACATAGGTGGTCCTTAGTGAACATAAGCTTGGGGATTCCTCTCACTAAGTCTTTCTAGGTTACTTTTCTAGGTGTTTTCATGCTAGCATGACATAATGTCCTATGCCACAACCAAGACTAATCATCAATGATTTTTAAATAAAAAGATGCGGCATATTTAATATTATTTAAGTCAAGTTTGTAAATATTGTTGATCATTTTTTAATGCAAAATAGTGTTGTTATTCAAGCTAATGATGTATGTGTTTGACAAAAAATTTATGATAAAGCCTTTATTGTAAAGCTGACAGATGTTGAGTAAGTTGTGTTTTAAGCCATAAATAAGTAAAATATTTTCAATTCAAAGGTTCTTGGAATTTTTTATTATACCTACGCCCACCACTTTCTTGGTGATGTTGTATCCAAGGCTGACCTTACCTCCAAACCTAGCCTCCAGCAAAATAAATTTAATGGCATCTCTAGTCATGCGGTGTGAGCATCTACTATACAGGTACCACATGCTCTCAATAGGTCTTGTGTGAGAGCACACCTATAGAATAATCAAATGTTAGATTTAGGAACCTAAATAAGTTTGGGTCTCTTCTTATGGAAAGGAGAATATAATGCATGTGTGTTATGCTATGAATAATATAATTTAGACCTCCACACTTAATATATACTGTAGTAAATAATGCAAGTATGAGAGATGTGTCCTAGCATGCTACATGAAAAATATATAACTCCAAGAAAAGGTTTAGGTAATAATGCTTCTTTCTACATTTAAAAAGTTTTGGATTCTAATCTGGATTTAAAAATTATTTAGGTGTGGGTGGAATTCTATTTTCCTCAAGTGCTTTTAATTCTGCTTTAAAAAATGAGTTAACACTTTCTAAAATAGCATTATCAACTTTTAAATAGTTCTTCCTACTCTCAGATTCATCCATAAATGTTTTAAAATCATTTTCAAGTTCAGTGTGGGATGATTTCAAAAATTCATGCAATTTGTTCAATTCGTCATACTCATCCAATAGTTTCATTTGATTTTTATCAAGTGTAGAGTGATCTTTAAATAAAACTTCTTCTTTTTGCAAGTTTAAAAATTCTAATTTCATGCTAGCATGCAATTTATTAAGTTTCATATATGATGAATGTATTTTCTCAGAAACTTCAAGTTATTGATCATAGGTTAGTTCACATACATCTTCTTGATCAGAATGACAAAGATGTTCATCCGCCATCAAAAACAAGTTTGTAGTCTCCTCTTCACCTTTAGTTTCAGAGGAGTTAGATGCAGAATCCACCCAGAAAGCCTTTTGAAATTACTTCTTCAATTCTAAAAATTGGTTTCTCCTCACCCTTTTCCTTTCTTGGGTGAGCCTTAGTGTAGGACAATCATCTTTTACATGTCTTAGCTTCTTGCATTCAAAGCAAGAAATATCAAAAAATCTTTTAGAATTCTTACTACTCTTACCTTTATTCCATTTCTTATGGCGTTTTTGTTTCTTCCTTTGAAAGCTTTTGAATTACCTAGTGATTAAGGAAACATCGTCACTTTTAGATCCGAAAGAATCAGTATCTATATCATTAGCCTTTAGTGCCACAACTTTCTCCTTCTTTTCTCATATGCATCAAGTTGTCTTTAGTTCACTCCTTGCTCGAAAGCAATGAGTGATCCAAGTAAGTTATCAATAGAATAAGTATTCAATCCAGTGATAACAATTATCTTAGCATCATAGGAAGAGGTTAAATATCTCAAGATTTTATTAACTTTTTCATATTTACTGAGCTCTCTTCTTAAGGCATATAGGGAGGTGACTATTTGTGTAAACCTAGTATACATTTTAAATATTGACTCACTAGGTTTTATGCAAAAGAGTTCATAGTTATGAAATAAGATATTCAATCTAGATTACTTAACCTCAGTTGTGCCTCCATAAGTAAAACATAATTTATTTCATATTTCTTTACCAATTGTACAAGTTGAAACAAGGATGTAATCTTTAGATTTGAATGCACATAAAAAATAGTTTAAATATTTTTCATTAAGTTGTGCTAGATCCCTATCATCAAGAGTCCATTCAATAAAAGAAAGTTTAGTTTTGATGCCATTAACTTAATATGATGGTGTAAAATAACCTTCTTTAATAAGCATTCATATGCGATAAAGTTACCCATGGATCAAAATTTAAAAGTTATTGAAAACTTGATTTTATGAATCCCGCTTTAATACGACTTAAAACTTCATTAGGGTTATTAAGCTCTTATGAACTATCCCGAGGCTAACTAAGGGAGGGGGGGGGGGGTAAATTGGTAGTTTTTAAAATCCTTAAATAAAAATTCTAATCTTTTTGAAATATTTTAAAATATTAAACCATACGATCATCCACAAGAAAATAAAATGCAGAAATTAAAATGCAAAAATGTAATAAAAAAGAACACACTTGATTTTATAGTGGTTCAGTGAACTTTACCTACGTCCAGTCCCTAGAGCATCTCCTCCAGGTATTACACCAAACTAATAGTAACTATCCTTTGTCTCCCACAGTAAGATGGAGAAGCCTTTACAAACTCCTTTTGATCGACCCCAATGAGGCAAAGAACCCAGACTCCTTTTGCATCTTCCTGAAGCAGACAAAGAACCTTGATACCTTTTGCTTCCTCCTGAAGCAGACAGAGAACCGTAAAATTATGCTGATGAAGACCTCCCTAGAGCCACCATGGAATAATGGATGACAACTGGAGAAGACGACTAGGATCCTTATTTGGTGCAACCTTTGTGAACCCCTCACAAATTCCTACTCACAAGATCCTCTCCCTTTCTCTCAATCTCTCCCTCTCCTTTTCTTGGCTCTCTCAGGTCAGGTCACCAGTAAAATATTTCCTCGTGAATAAATTAGAGATCTTTTAAAGAAGGTATAATTTATAACTTGCCATCAAAGATCATCCAAGATGATCGATAGTTCGTCTTATACAATTAGTGTATTTTCAGACCATTTAGCCAGGATGATCTGGGATGGCTGGATCATTCGAAGCCTTATTTGTTATGATCATCCAGGATGATGTGGACATTATCTTGTATGATTAATTCTAAATTATACATATTATCCAACACATCATTCTTTTCATCCAAAAGATATATGTTGGATGATGAAGAAATATAACATATCATCCAGGATTATTCTTGAATTATCCTCTACCATTAGTTCAAAATTAGGGATTATCACCTAGCACATCATTTTGGTCATCCATGTGATACACCTGGATGATGGATTATTTCAACTGATCGTCTAGCATATCGTTCTTGTCATCCAGGTGATCTAGGAGAAGACAAATGTTTTTCTAACTAATCATCTAGGATGATCCTGTGATCGTCCAAGATGATATGACCTATCAATCAAAACTTAATTATTTTCCTTAATCACCTAATTAATTTAGGTATGATTGTAATGAATCATCTAGGATTATATGGGATTATCCTGTATTATTTTTGAAAATAATATTATACCTGAAAGAGTTTGGCGGCTATTTTTTTTATTTAAGCTTATCATCCACAACGATATTAATATCATCTAAGATGATTTGTCTAATTTGATTGTCTTAACAAAGTTTCCTTAATTAGTGTTTCTAATTTTAATAGATCATCCAGGATGTTTTTTGGATTGCCATGTACGATGTGATCAAAAATAAAATAACCCTTAAGCCTACACAAATTTTCTCACTAAGTGTGTGTGTATAAGCTTACTTAGAATAAGGAACCACCTTATTACATTTGACTCAAGAAAAAGTAAAAATACTGGAATTACACTTACAGACTGACTTAGTCATAATCTATCCAATCTTGAGCTAGCTTGATTTATGATTGACCTTGTGGACCTAAAAAGTTATTAGGCAGGGCAATAATAGAGAAACATAAATGCCAAAAATGTTTGTTATCATCAAAATTATAATCCTTAAATTCAGGGTTGCAACAGAATCATCTTAATTTTAATTTGTCAAATAATATTGCTGATAATGATCCATGGAATACTAATCAAAATTATCAAGGAGTAAATTAAAATAATCCTCAATAACCTATTGTTAATCATATATATACATATATTATAGGATTTAAGAAAAACAATAAAATTGGAAGTAGAAAATTACCATTGAAAGATATAGTGATGTAGTAGGCACTCAATCTTAAAATCAAGATGCTTCAACTAAAAATTTGGAAGCCTAATTAACTCATCATACAAATTCAATCAATAGTAGACCTCTTGGATCAATACCTAATAATTTTGAAGTTAACCTAAACGAATAAAAGAAAAATATTCCAATGAAAATCATTTAAAGAATGGTAGTATTGCATCCTAGCTAAATTTATAAATCTAGGTAATTATATCATAAATTATAAACTTAACGGTAAATGGGATACAAACTAGTTCAAGGTTTAGTGTCTCATGTTAATTATTTGAATTTACATGAGTCATGTTGCATATATTATTATTCTTGAGATGTTTTTCATTTTATTTTTTGTGATAATTAAAGTTATGATCTAAATTTAATAAATAAGAAATGAGCACATACTTAATTTAGTACTACAACATTGAGTGATATAACACCATATCGCTACTCTCCTAAGTTCCACAATTTAAAAAACAAGCACTTTAGTACTAAACCTCAGGAAATGCTAATTTTGAACCACTATTTGCTTAGATAATTGACACCCCGACATTGATTATTTGAGCACCATAGCGCCTTGTCATTAATTTCAAAAAGAATAATTCTGCCAAGTCAAAATAATATTATACGGTCATAACTTTATTATGAAACTTTGGTAAGCACCGCAGCACTGATAATTAAAACCACAATGTCATTACACCTCCATTATTAATTCATTAAATATGTTTTGGTAGTTACTAACACAAGTGCTGCTATGGTTACACATGTCAAATTCCACAATGGTGGCCAAATCCAAAGCAATGCTATAAATCTCCTATTTCTTCATTTTGATATGGTCAGGTGAATGTTGGACCCATTAAATTTTCCTCTTCTATTAATTTGAAATTATTAGTTGAATGTTATTTTCTATAAAGTTTGTAGTGATTTACTAACATAAATATTAGTAAAAATATTATTTTTTAGTTATTATTATGCAATAATGTCTCAAAAAGAGGAGAAAGAACCTTTTTAGATTGTGCTATACAATCCATGTATTCAAATAGTATGATAAAAATCTGTAAGGAGGGATTTCTAAAGATTCATTCACTTCATTTCTCTATTCCTATTTTCAACTTGCTTCATACCTTCAATCCTTCTAACGGTCGGTAGAAATGAGCTCGACAATTGTTTCAAGGCACATCTTTTCATAATCCTTTTGATGACCACTTCCAAATAGTGGATGATGAAGCAGCCTATCACAAATACAGGGAAGCCCAAATTACCCCATCATATATTCTTGACAAATTATTTATTATTTATCAGGTAATGGATCTCTTCACAACTTGCACACTCCAATTTCTACTCAACATATCATTCCCTTTTAATTATGAGCTGCTTTATATGTTTTCTTACTAGGCTATGAGTATATACATATTTCTCCTCCATGACTTTATATGTCTTTACATGACTCATAGAAATTACTAAACAAAATTTAGTTGAATTCCTCCACCTATCCATTAAAGGGGTTCAACCACATACTCTATCATTTAGGGGAGACTACGATGGGACCACTATCAATCTTGTTATTAGGAATTCCTCAATACCAAAATAGCTACTTGTCCAATCCCAAAATTAAAATTCTCATATCACCCATTATGTTCTCCAAACTTATGTTATTCATAAAGCAGGAGATAGGGTAAATATCACACCTCTCTTGTCCATAGTCACCTACTTAATCATGTATGAGACTATTTTTGATGAATCCCAAATGATCATGTCTCACCTTAACAACCTCACTTCTTTTTGCTTATGCTCAAAATAGTAAGCACAACATTGTACAAAGTGACCTTATTTCCTATGTGTTGGACAAAACATATCAGCTTATGTATTTCATACTAGTAAAAAAATTACATTTTTTCTACTTTGATGGCTCTTTCCAAGTCTTCTTTCATCAATAGCAAGGGGATCAGTCCAAAGTAGAGCTAAATTTTGATGATGAATGCGGAGTTGGACCCGTACTTGCACCAACACCAACACAAGAACTAGCACCACCAACCACATAAGAATACTAGTCATATTCCTATGAGGTATTGATATAATGCTTTGATTGATTGGAGTATTGACAGGATAGCCATATTAAGTAGCATCAATAGCAGCATGAAACTAGTTGAGTTAAAAAAGAAATTTTAAAAAGTTAATTTTCTTTGTGAGATTTTAATTTCTAAAATTTAGTTTTTGAAATCAAACATGTCATTATTAATGATTTTTCACCTTAGGACTCAAAAATAACATTCACTACTGGGTTCAGTTTAAAAAACTTTGAGTTCATCTTATGTATCGTAATAAGATTTGAGGAATAATTACATATGAAATTAAAGGGTCTAAATGATGTTTATTCTAGTATTTGACTTTGATAATCTTCATAAAAGATCATTAATTTCATAATCAATGTCACAATGATAGAACAATATATATTTATGAGGAAAGAATATATCTTTTATTATCAATCAGTTGAATATGAGGATAATAATTATAGAATTTGAGTTTCCCAAAAATAATTAATTAAGTTTTAAAAAATAAGTTTGAAATTTGATATGGGATCTTTAAATCTCCTATAAGTGCAAGCACTCAAAGTTAATTACATCATAGGTAACCTGAATTTTATACAAAGTATCTCAACTAAAATAAATAGAGAAATTTTATTTAGAATTATTGATGATTGATATCAAAGGAGTGATTTTGAATTTCAAATGAGATTTTATAAAATTTTATACACTTATTCTGGAGGTCAAAATATGAAAGATATGAGGTATTTTCTGATTCTAAAATACTTTAGAAACACCCCAGCCTATCCTATGTGTTGGGATATAATTTTTGAACTAAAAAGAAATGTAATTTAAGTTGTTGATTCATTAAAAAGTTGGGATTGAATTCCCAAAGTGTGAGAGCTTAAGATTTGGAATCCACCTTAGAACCTAGATCTAAATTTTGGTAATAAAAATAGTGACCTAAATCTAGCTAATACAAGGGAGATTTGAACTTATCCAAACCTAAATTTGGGATCCAGTCAACCACCTAAGTGATTAAAATTGATGTGTCCAATCTCTATTATAAAAGATTGGTAAAGCTGTTGATTAAAATTTTAAAGATTAGGGTCAACATTTGGAGCAGATCTTAATTTTCCCCTTCACACATATATGATAATTATTACTTGAAATAAAGTGCAATAAGAATTTTTGATGTTTTTAATTGATTTACAATGCAATGCCTAGTAATTGACTCGATTAATGCATAAAATTTGTATGAAGTAGTTTTAAAACTTGTCTTAGAAAATAAATTTTATTCTATGAAATACACAACTTCCCCTTGATAGGACTGCACCCTAATAGGTTTGATGGCCTGCCAGTATTGAGTCTAGTAATTAGGTTGTTAATCCTAAGTTA
>NW_021318711.1:2233530-2267369 GCF_001605985.2 Dendrobium catenatum
TTTTATTGAGAAAAAGTTTTTTCACAATTCACCCCCCCTCTTGTCATTTAGTAATTTCAAATGTCGTATGAGTTATATATATAATTTTATTTAAAATAGGACACATGTTCATTACTCTATATCATATATATATAGTATAGTGTTTATGTTATACATGTATATCATGTCTTATATCCCATTGGTGTATTATATCATATCAGTTAGTCTCCTTATACCTCCCTTTCATATCACTTAGAATTACACTAGAAATCTTATTTAAAGAAAAATCCATCAACCCACTCTTCTATACATGGTACTATGTCTCTAGCTAACTTGAATCACTCAATTATTTCTAGCCATTCTATCTTGCTTTTACACATATTTCACATCACATTGATTATAAAAGAAAATATTATATACTCTTTATCATTATACTTAGCAGTATGCATGTAGCATGCCAAATAATATATTAACCTAAATAAATAAAAAATATAGGCATATAACGTATTTTATGTCTAAATTTAGTACATTGGTTTCTAGTCATTTTATAATCAAACTCGTCATTTTAGATAAATTAACATATAAGAAAATCAAAGAAATATTGCATTTTAATCAAGTTTACAAGAGATAAAATTTGAGAAATCAAAATCGTAAAAAATATAAATAAGAATCGGGTTACTTACCATGATCACAATAATTTTTCCAATTGGGTCAATAGATGAACATGACTCGAAGTGATTTTCTCTCTTTCCTCTCTCTCTCTCTCTCTCTCTCTCTCTCTTCCTTTATCTCCTTTATCTCATCTTCTCTCCAAGAAAAAATAAAGGAATAGGGGAGGCAAATAGCTGAGGTTATGGGTTAAAGAATTGGTTATAAATATTTTAATTAAAAAAGGTTTCAGATCTAGTATCGTGATGCCCAAAATTCTCGCACCATTGCACCCAATTATTTTCCCAAAAACTTGAGATCTCAAAGCTGGAGCACCAACCTTCCCAACATCGTAGCACTCTCATATATCTATTTCTATAAATTAGAAAATAGAATTTGGGGTTATTACATAGTGTTTGTTTTCAAGTGTGTAGCATATTAATTAGTAAAGTTGAGCATTACAGAATTCATTGGATTATTACAACCTTTATACTCCTGAGTTAATAGGAGAAGTGATCATGATGGATTTTTCTATGGGTTTTTCCAAATCTAGAAAAGGCCGTGGAATTGTATTGGTGAGTGTAAACCAATTGACTAAGTCAACTCTTTTTTTTTTTTTTTTTGCTTAAGAGGAAAACATATTCAATTGACAATTTAGCTCAACTATATGTGAAAGAGATTATTAAACTACATGGGATTCCTAAAATTATTGTCTCTAATCATGATTATATAATTACTTCCAACTTTTGGAAGGGTATTCAAGAAGTTTTGAAACTGCGAGTTAAATTTTAGTACAATTTTTCATTCCCATACGGATGAGCAACCTGAGCAAGTTTTTTTAGATATTAGAAGATCTGTTGAGGTTGTGCATTCTAAATTTTGTTGGAAACTGGGAGGATCATATCCCATTGATTGAGTTTGCTTATAATAACAGTTTTCAGTGAAGTATAAGCATGACAAAATATGAAGATCTATATAAAAAAAGGTGTAGGACACCATTGGCCAGGAAAAAAGGAAGAGAAATAAAACTAATGGCTTCTAAGCTAGTAGATAATGCTATAAATAATGTTAGATTGATCAACAAAAGGCTAGAAGAAATGTAGAACTGGTAGAATAAATAATATTATGATAAAAAACATAAGTCTATAGAATTCCAAATTATTACTTTTGTATTCTTAAAGGTCAACCCAATGAAGATTGTAAGTAGATTTGGCAAGGATAAAACTTTTAGTCCTAGGCATAATGGAACTTTTAAAGTGATTGATAGAATTAGAAAGTTATCAAAAAGATTATTCTTGCTTGATTACATGTCAGACATCCATAATATATTCCATGTGTCAGTATTAAAATAGACGGTGCCAAATTTGGATCAAAGTTTCTATAATGAAGTGAAAGATCAATCCAATCTAATCTACAGGAAAAAAACAAATATTAGCCTCTTATGTTAAATTATTGAGAAATAAATTGGTACTAATGGTTAAATTCTAGTGGAAATATAGGTTAGATCAAGAGGCAAGTTAGAATAAAGAAGCTGAGATAAGGCAACTGTAACCTGATTTATTTTGAGTACTTTATATGTTTTTTCTTGTATAAAAATAGCTAGGATGTTATTTTCTATAAGGAGGGGGCATGTAATATATGTTGTTCTAAGGCCTAGCTAATTGAATAAATTTAGTGCAAATCCTAACAAGTTTTTGGTTTAATTATTGATTTTAAGTCCTAAAATGTCTAATAACCTTAAATAAATTTAAGAAGAAAATCAGAGAAGAGAAAAATTAGAGGTAAAATGTTATTTGAGGCACTATAGTATTGTAATTAGTCGTGCTTCGGCATTGACCACTCTATTTGGGATGTGCATTTGAGCGGGGGGGGGGGGGGGTTTGGGGGTGGGGCTTTGGGGGGGGGGGGGGGGGGTGAGTAAATTTGTGTTTTAAAAATTTTATTTGAAAATTTCCTTTTTGAAAATTCAAATTAAATTCACAACTCAAATTTTAAAAACAATTTTTCATAAGTGGAAGTCAATAATAATAAAGGTAAATACTATTTTTTTTCTTAATGTTATAGATGAAAATAATTATTTTTTATCCTTGACCTACATCCATTCCTCAAAGTCCTCTAAGGGTATTACACTAAACTCTTTAGTGTCTCTCATTTTTTCCTTTATAGCACGATGAAGAAGCACTTACAAGAATCTTTTCGACCAACCTAGTGCATTAGAGTAGCCGAATCTCTTTCACTAGCAGTCCGGTGGAGTAGTCCAATCCATTTCACCAACGGTGCAGAAGAGTTGTCAAATCCCTTTCACCAATGGTGTGGTGGAGTTTTGAGAGGGCCTTTTACTCCAAGAGGTTCTTCATGGAGTTTCCCTTCATTAAAACTTTGATTCATGGAGGAAGAAGATGGATGTTAGCCATAACAACCATGCGTTGACGCTCTCCTCACACTCCCTTGATCTCATAATGCTATTTTGCCTCTCTCTCAACAACACCTTTTCTCCTTTGCCTAAAGCTCTCTTCTCAAATTCTCTCTCATAGAAGACTCAAGCCTCTTGACTCTAAAAAAACTCTTTCAAATGAAATAAGAGATGATTTTCTTTGAGAAGAGAATTGATATTTTAAAAATTTTCTTTGAAAATTTCCTTTTTGAAAATTGAAATTAAATTCACAACTCAAATTTTAAAAACAATTTTTCATAAGTGGAAGTGAATAATAAGAAAGATAAATACTATTTTTTTTTCTTAATGTTATAGATGAAAATAATTATTTTTTGTCCTTGACCTACATCCATTCCTCAAAGTCCTCTAAGGGTATTACACTAAACTCTTTAGTGTCTCTCATTTTTCCTTCACAGCACGATGAAGAAGCACTTACAAGAATCTCTTCGACCAACCCAGTGCATCAGAGTAGCCGAATCTCTTTCACTAGTAGTCCGATAGAGTAGTCGAATCCATTTCACCAACGGTGCAGAAGAGTTGTCAAATCCCTTTCACCAATGGTGTGGTGGAGTTTTGGGAGGGGCCATTTACTCCAAGAGGTTCTTCATGGAGTTTCCCTTAATTAAAACTTTGATTCATGGAGGAAGAAGATGGATGTTAGCTATAGCAACCATGTGTTGACTCTCTCCTCACACTCCCTTGATCTCACAATGCTACTTTGCCTCTCTCTTAACAACACCTTTTTCTCCCTTTCCTAAAGCTCTCTTCTCAAATTCTCACTCATAGAAGACTCAAGCCTCTTGACTCTCAAATGAAATAAGATATGATTAAATGGTAGGTTTAAAATAAAACCCTAATTTTCAATTTAGCCATCAATGTTCGTACATTATGATCTATAGATCATACAATATGATAAGTTTAATTCTCCTTTTGTAGTATTATATAATAAATATTCTATATGATAATCAATTAAATTTTATTAATTAATCATATTGTATTAATAAATTGTAGTACAATATGATTAGTATAACTTATTATCAGGTCGTATAGGACAAATAAAAATCATCTAGAGAGCCCTCAGGGGATTCAGACAGTATGATTTTTGTATCGTACTAAGCAAACAACTTTCTTCCAAAGGCTCCTTAAGTAACTTGTATAGCATGATATATGTATCATACAGTATGATATATAATCAATCTGATTCAATTTGATTGCTTAATTAACTGAACTAATTAGGCAACAATTTAAAATATTGTACAGTGTGAAATGATTCATACAATATGAATAATTAAAATTTCAAAATTCAAATTTATTTGTTTTAGGTATATTAAATTCTACGGCAGAGTTTCTAGTTATACCTGATCTTCCAGCATCATGTGTGATCATACTATACAATTAGTTAATTTATATATTTTTTTTCATTTAAAATAAAATATATTAATTATTTTTTAATTTAATAGATCATATATTACGATCAAAATTATATAATAATATTTACAAAAAAAAAAAAATTTCTTTTGCACTCCCCTATATGTGTATTTGTATGTTTTTTTTTTGTTTGAGAAAATGCATATAGCATTAAATTTTTTAAAAAAGAAACTATTAAAAATAAAAAGAAACTACTAGGAACTCCCTTTAAAACAATGTAAAAGGAGGTCTTATTAGTAAGCCATTTAAGCATAATGAAAATATAAGGAAATGAGGAAATGCCATAATAAAAATAAGACCCTCTATTTATCATTTTAAACTCATAGAGGTGGAGGGGATTCCAAAGATAAAACAACCAAAAAGGTTGATTAGTATCTCAGATTTCCCAATTTAGTAAAAAATAATAGATAGAATGATTCTTACATTCCATTATTTTATTCCTTTTTTCCAAATACCAACTTATTCTTAAACTAAATAAAGAAAACACAAGTTTGCAAAACAAGTTTGCTAAACAAACTAAAAGAAATGAAACACAGCCCAAAGAAAATCATTAACAAAAAAAAAACCAAACATCTTGACGCCTCCACAATTACTACCCTTAAGAAATTCCACCATCATGAACCAATCCACCAACCTTTCTTGAACTTCACTTTCACCATTCATTTCATGGAACAGGCCCCATTCCTTTCATTATCTATTCCACCTTTCCTTATTCTGTGTTTGGTTTTTTATTGGTCCCAACATCTTTATTTCATTAGCTAATTTGATTTTGTTGCTTGCTATCTTGGGCATATGCTTTCTATCTTGGTCAATTCTGCCTCCCTCACTAGTAGCAACAGCTTTTAAAACATATTGATCTTCATCAGTTCTATGTGCATTTTTCTCATGACTTGTTCCTGCATTTGTTCCCATGTTAATTTTTTCTCTTGGATCCTCCCAGCACAGGTTTCGTCCGACTGTAATGTTACTTTCAGATTACCGTTCAGATCTGCTTTGCTGTCAATAATTCCTTCCATTACCTCTGATGAAGATCTTTGAATCTCAAAGGAATTTGAACAGAAATTAATATCTTTCCCCGTCTCTATTTTAGTAGTTATTTCTCCTTCTTCTACTATTGCATTGCTTCTATTTTCCACACTTTCATTTGTCATTTTTGGGTCCTTATCATCTATCTTATGAATGATTAATATATCAGCATCTTTGATCATTTTCTCTTGAACAGGCTTATTACTGAATGTCTTCTGTTCTGGCATATCCTTCTTAAATAAGTTCCTGTTTCTTCTGTGAACGTGGATCCATGGACCATAAGTTGTGTTGATCTCCTTCTCTTTTACCACATCACTCTTGCTGACATGAATTTCCTTTGTATTATATGCACCTTGATCATTTGCCTCACTAATTTTCTCCTTACAATTGTTCTTCACATGTCCTATCATTCCACAATCAATGCACAAAGAAGAAATTATTTCAGACTCTAAATTTTGAAAAAAATTTCCAGCCATGCTCTCCACCCAAACTCCCAATGGCATGGGTTGATCTAGTTTCACTCGAACACGAACTCTAGCAAACTCTCTTCTCCCCCATTGAAACATATTACCATCCAACATCAATGTTTTCCCCACCAAAGAAGCAATTCTAGCGACATTGGATTCATCTCAACATTGCAATGGCAAATGTGGCATTCTAATCCATATTGGAGCAGTTAGTCCTTTCATTGAAGATGATGAGAATTCCATCGACCATCTTTCCATTCCAATTATATGGCCATTCACAAACCATGGACCTCCCGAGAGCACTTCATCCAAAGTTACCTGATTTATGAAAAAGCACAAGAACCATCCCATTCCAAGGGTGGTAAAGTGAAATTGGCTAAATCTTGACCTTTGCCTCCTTAATTCCCATGCCACCACATGGGGAGGTATATCTTTTCCAAAAACTTTGATTACCAAAGAATTATTGAGTTTGTTTGCATTCTTTCTTTCATTTCCCTCAATCAACTTAACTGCATTCCCATCTTCCGTCAATACAACATCTACTTCCTTAAAATTTAGCCTCATATAAGGTTTCTTCATCCATGGGTTTGACACATTGTCATTTTCACCTTTATTCTCAAGCATTCGTTCATTCACAGGTAAGGCAATATTGTTCAAAACTAAAATTGACTCAGCAATTGCCTTCTCAGAGCACTTCTCCTCAGCATTATGAATACCTTTGTTATCAGACATCATGGAATTTGTATTTACACTAATACCAGGGATTGCATTTGAATTCCCAAACCTGTCAACAAAAATATTCATTCTGGAAGAAGAAGCCTCATTTCGAGCTGATCTAAATGACAATTACAGTGAGCGAGGTGTTTTAAATTCAGACTCTTTCGAAATTTCCTTGCCCTTACCTTCCACATGACAGAAATTCTTTAAATTGCAAACAGGATTTTCATTAATAACTACCTCACCTCTTAATCTTCTCCTTCAGGCTTCTTCAACATCGAGGACCTGGCTGCCCTTAACACGAACAAGAACTTCAATATTTTGTACAAAACTTCAATCATTTTGGTTTCGATTCCCAGGCGAAACCAAAGATGGACGGCGGCCATCTGCCGCCATGGCTGGCATCAAGCCAAAATGACGGAGTGAAAATCGGGAAGCAAAATTTAAAAACTTTCTCTCTCTGGGATCCGCACCTTTCCTGGAGCTTCTCTCTCTTTATGTATTTGTATGGTTGGTAAATTAAATACACCTTTTATTATATATTGACTCAAGAAAGATAAAAAATAGATTATTGTAAAAATCAATCCTATACTACCCAATCTTGAGCCCAAATCCTTTGGCGTTGCTTGGTGTATAATTTACCTGAAATATTAGTATCTATAAAAAAGATAAGCAATAATAAAAAATAGGAAAAACTAAGTAAACTCCAGCAATATTTGTAATCATCAAAATATAAGCTCGAGTTCCTATATTGCAATAATATTTCATATTTTGATAATGACAATCATTCGGTTAAATTACAAGATAATTTTAATTTCCTCTTAAGTTCTCCCCCTTGCTAAATAATATCTTTAAAAAAATAGAGACAAACATTATTTTTTATTTTTTTTATTTTTTATTTTGCATTTTTTTAATAACATAGAAAATAGAAAACTAGAAATAAAGCAAACTACATTAATGATGAAAAGATTACAGATCAATAATTTTTTACTCCGCCTTTTGAAATCACTAAAAAAGGAGAACTATAACTAAATACGAAAACAAACAGACACAATAAAGCAAAAAATATAAAAGGTAAAAAAAATATAAAGCATAGAGTACAACTATTTGGAAGATGGTTCCTAATCAGGCAATGTATGTGGTGGCTAGAAGTAATGTGGATCGCAAAAATTGATCCCTTAACCACTGACAACCCTCCTAGTGCTACTTTTAGAGCTGCTCTCAATGCTCAATCAACTACTCTATATGTGAATCAACTTTTAGCTCGAGTCGAGTGATGCTCTATTCAGGCTTCCTATAGGTAGCTATACTCAAGATGAGGGGCATGCTATTATGGTGCTCCCCCTACTTCATTTTCGCTTCTGACTTGGAAATGTCTATAGGGGCTCTATGATGCTCACTATAGATGGTGTGGAAGGAGTGATCATTTAAAAATAAAGGAAGTTGGTTAGGCTGTGTAGGATATGTCAGGTTATATTTGTTTATTAGGATGTATCCAATGATGTATCATAAGGCTAGGTTTTGCTTTCATCAGGGTTATGGATTCCTAATAAATGTGAGGTTTTTAATATATATAAAGATCATGCTACATGCATTTAACTATATACTAAACTTGTAATAGTATGTGATTAGGGATAGAAGAGTGATATTAACTTGATCACCAGCTTTAGGAATGTTATTTTGAAGAACATGCTGAATGACAAAGGCATAGAGGACTAAGAAAATCACTAAGGATTGGTGGTGAGGTATAGGGGAGTTCCTAATTAGAGTGTTGACATGGGTCTAGTTATAATCTAAATATTTTTAATGAAATGTAGTGAAGGACCAATATTTTAGAGGTGCAGGAGCTCATGATGGTCATCTAAGGTGATAGCGACTCATCATTGATAAACTTGGGATTGAAGAGTTATGCAATTAGAGGTGACATGAAGATTTGCAAAAATCTCTAATAACATCTTGGAGTGGTATGGAAAAGTAAGATAAATGATAAACTGGAGTGTGGAAGTAGCAAATAGTTCAAGTACCTGATAAGAGAGAGTTTCTTAATAGAGAACTTTTGAATCAATAATGGAGGCTCCTCTATATCAGGCATATGCATCTTTTCCCTCCTCATATTAAAACATGGGGTCCACCCTTCGGTTGAGTTCTGCACGACCTTGCTTTTGTGGAGCCATAAAAATAATAGTAAGGGAATGGAACTTAAAGAAGAGAAGGACCTTGGAACTTGAGATGTAAATCAAATTGCCATTTTCCCTTTCTTTTATAGATCATGCCAGTCATACATTATGATTGGTTGTTCGTAGAGTACGATCAAGTTCATCCAAAATATCTCATCTGCAACACACAATCAATGGTCAAATCGTACAGTATGATCGGGTATCATACAGTTCAATCAGTATAAAATTCATCATCCTAATGAGCCATTGGTATGATTACTGAACAAAAGGTATTTTATAGTACTATGAGTCATTCAAATAGTATAATCAATAATAATGAATTATGTATAAGAGTTAATATGAAAATTATTAGTGCCAATGGTTCAACTTATATGGATTGTAAAATATGATGTGAAAAAAATTTAGGGTTTTATGAGTGATGACCAAGAAAACTTCTAGAAAAAAAAAAAAAAACATAAATCACAATATATATAAATAATTTGATAGGAATAAGACAAATAACACAAATAAAAACAAAACAACCAATCAAACACCTAAATAAGCCTTAACTTACCTCTACCCCAATTTATCTAAGCATGAACATCAATGAAACCTTGTCTAGTCCTAAGTATGCGGAATGTGTCATAATTGAGGGATTTTATAAAAATGTTTTCTAATTGATTTTAGTGGCCACATGATGAAATTCTATGTCTCATTTTGTTACATGATCCCTAATGAAATGTGGTCTAATGTCAATGTGCTATGTGTGAGAATGTTAAATTAGATTTTTGAAAATATAAATTGCGATAGTGTTATTACACATGATAGGGATAGTGCCTACAGAAAGTCTAAGGTCAAGGATTTGATGCTTTTGTCATAAGACTTGAACAACATAACTTCATATAGCTATGTATTCCACTTTAGTGGTGGATAAGGCTATATAACTCTATTTTTTACTAAACTAGGAAGCTAAGGATTGTCCTATGAATTGATAAGTTTCAAAGTTCTTTTCTTCTCAACTCTACACCCAATAAAGTTTGAATTTGAACATCCTACAATTTTAAGGTGGTCTTATATCTAGGATACCAAATACTTTAGTTTTGGCTGCTTATAAAATATCTAAGAATTCAATTCAAAATTGTTATATGGGATTCTTTTAGATCCACTTTAAATCTATGACAAAGATAAACACTAAACATAATTAATAGTGATCAAATAAATAAGTGAACCTATTATTCCCATATATTTCTTCTGATCCACTGACTTTTCATCTATATATCTATCAAGCTGCATGATTGAGTTCATTAGTGTACTTATACTTTTAAAATATTCCATTTAATTTTTTTAAGGTCTTCTTAATATATTTTGTCATACTAAGGAAGGTACCATCCTATCTATGCTTTATATTGAATCCTAAAAAATAGTTTAGCTATTTCATCATACTCATTTCAAACTCCCAACTCATGGTAGCTAAAAATTCATTACAAATAATTTCATTGGTATATCTAAAAAATATGCCATCAATATAATTTTAAACTATGAGTATACAATCTCCTATGTTTCTAAGAAATATGGTGGTGTCCACACTGTCCTTAATAAGATATATATCTAGAAGAAAGGTACTAAGTCTCTCATACCATGCCCTAGGTGCCTATTTCAATCCATATAAAGCTTTCTTCAATTTATAGACAAGGTTGAGAAAATAGCAATTTTCAAAACCTAGGGTTAGTTTACATAAGCATCTTCTTTAATAACCTTATTTAGAAATGCACTCTTAACAACCATATGGTATAATTTGAATCCTCAAAAACATGAAAATGCTAGAAGCTTAGAGCAGCCCTCGCTCAATACATTGGTGATAGAATCCTATTTATAGTTAGGTTTTCGATCTAATGTTCACCCTATTTAAGACATAACACGTCATATTTATCGCTTATGCCCAAAAATATCTAAGAAGAGTGTACTCATCTAACATTGCCCTAGCAGCTTCTACTAAGGTTATATTCTTTCTTTATACTATTCCATTTTGCTAAGGAGTTTTAGGGGAAGAGAAATTATGCTCTATTCCTATCTCTTGACAGAACAATTCAAATCTTTCATTTTGAAACTCTCCATCATGATCACTATGGATTATTGAGATTTTGCATCCTACTATTCGTTAAATCCAAGTGGAGAAAGTCTTAAATTTCTCAAACGACTCATTTTTGTGTTCTAGAAAGCTTACCCAAGTAAATATAGTGAAGTCATCTATAATTACAAATATATAATTTTTCCCACATAGGCTAGATGTGCTAATGGGTCCAAATAAGTCTATGTGAAGTATTTCTAGTGGCCTAGATGTGTTCACATCCTTGATTGACTGAAATGATAATTTTATTTGTTTTTCTAGTTGGTAGACATCACATAGATGGTCTTTAGTGAAGTCTAACTTAGGTACGACTTTAACTAGATTTTTCTGGATAATATTTATAAGTCTTTTAATACTAGCATGACATAGTCTCCTATGCCAAAGCTACGAGTCATCTATTATTATTTTTAAACAAAGTGAATTTAAATTTTTAATGCAATCAAGATCTAACATGTAAATATTATTTATTCATTTTTCTTATGATACAAGTTTGTCATTTAAACTAATCAGGCATTTGTCAGAAAGAAATTTTATATCAAAACCTTTATCACACAATTGACAAATGCTTAATAAATTATGCTTTAACCTACCAACTAATAAAATATTTTCAAATAAAATTTTTTTAGCATTTCCAACTATACATGAACCCACCACTTTCATGATGGTGCTGTCTCCTAATATTACTTTGCCTCTGATACATGGTCTCGAAAATTATGAACTTCTTCATGTCTTCAGTCATATGTCTCGAGCAGCCACTATCTAGGTACCACATGATCTCACTAGATAATTTGTGAGAGCTCCCCTATAAAGTCATTCAAGGGTTAGATTTGGGAACCCAAGTGAGTTTGGGTTCCTCCTTATGCTTACATGTATGAGATGTATGCATGTATGCTGTGATGAATGCAATTTTGGTCTCCATACTAGGTGTCTCCTACGGTGAATCATGCAAGTGTGGGCTATGTGACCTAGCATGCCACAAGAGAAGATCCTAACATCAGGAAAAGGGTTCACTAACCTATGTGGGTGGTGATGCCACTTCCTAGGTTTGAATGATTCATACTGTGGTGATGGATTGCAAAACTCTTCAAGTAAAGGTGATTTTTTATTTTCATTCAAAGCCTTTATCTTGACTTGTAAAAATTCATTAGCATGTTTAAGATTTATATTTTCAAATTTCAAATGATGTTCATTACTATATATCTCCCATGCAAGTTCCTCTAATCCCTTATACTTCATTTATAATTCAATATGCAATGTTTTCAAAGATTCATGTACATTAATGAATTCAATATACTTATTATTTAATGTATCTAACTCATCAAGCAGGGACATGTGATCTCTATCTACATCAAAAAATTTTTTAACTAGGTTAGCATGCTCAGTTTGTAAAGTACTAAACTCAATATTAAGACTAGCATGCATTTTCTTCAACTTTCTATACGAGTAATAGATTTTCTAAGAAATAACCAATAAATTTTCATATGAAAGTTAACATAACTCTTCTTGATCTGATTGATCAAAATTATTGTTAGTCGTTAGACACAAATTTGTTATATCCTCCTCTGTTTCTTCTTCTGATGATTCTAAGACAGAGTCAGCCTAAAATACCTTTTGTGTCTTCATATTTTCTTTCTTATATTTTGCTTTTTCCTAACCTTTTTCCTTAGTTGGTTGACTCTTTATATTGGGGCAATCAGCTCGGAGGTGACTTAGTTTTCTGCACTCAAAACAAATCATGTTTGATGAAACTTTAGTAGTTCTTGAGCTTTTACCTTTGTTCCAATTATTTTAATGATGCCTTTGTTTCCTCTTCAGAAAGTTCTTAAACAGTTAGGTCATTAAGGCTATTTCATCTTCTTCCTCCATTGCAGAACTTTCATTTTTTGAGTTATTTTCTTTCAATGTCACCGTCTGCTTCTTCTTCTTTTCTTTTACATCATTTTTCCTTTGATTCACTCTTTGCTCATACGTAATAAGTGACCCAAGCAAATTATTAATAGAATAAATGTTCAAATCTTTGGATTCAATGATTGTAGTAATTTTAACATCATAGAAACTCAGTAAGTAACTAAGAATCTTATTAACTTTTTCAGAATTAAAAATTTCTCTGCCTAATGCATGCAAGAATGTCATAATTTGGGTGTACCGAGTGTACATGTCAGATATAGTTTCACTAGGTTTCATACGAAAAAGTTTGTAATCATGTAATAGAATGTTAAGTCTAGACTATTTAACCTCACTAGTTCCTTCGTACGTGATGCATAGTCTATCACAAATCTCCTTACCAGTAGCATAGGTAGATACTCTTATGTAGTCCTCAGATTTTAATGCACAAAAGAAACAATTTAAGCACTTTGTATTTAATTATGCTAAATCCCTATCTTCATTGCTCCATTCATTAAAAGGTACTTGAGTTTTTATGCCATTCACAAGTTTAAACGGTGCAATGTAACCTTCTTGAACCAACATCTACATATGATAGTTGATATACTGTAAAAAAGTATATATTCTAATTTTCTAGATGTAAAAAAATATTATAAAATAGAGGTGGATTGGTTATAGAATAACCCTCTGCAGTATTATGATTACTAAAATGAGCCATGATCAATTTTTCAAGATTTTCTAAAACACTATCTTTGAAACCCCGCTCTGATACCAATTGAAAGTACGAGATGCGCTAAGAGGGGGGGGGGTGAATTAGAAATTTGTTGTAATAAAAAGATAATCCTAAACAGGAGTTCTATTTTTTTTATTTTTAAATTTTAAATAAGAATATTAAATTGATGTAGAAGTGAAAGCTTAAAATATGATTGCAACACAAAGTGGTGAAATGTTCACTTACTCAACAAAGAATTTCACTATGATTTTTACCAAGCAATTTTAACAAAAGTAAAATGCAAAATATAAATAAAGTGTAGTAAGGAAAAAATCATACCAGATAATTTATAGTGGTTCGATCACTTGACCGACATCCACTCCCCGGAGTCCTCCACTCCGAGAATTTCACTACTAAATAATAATTATCCTTTTACCCCCACAACAAGGCGGAGAAGTTTTTATAATCCTCACTTTCACCAAACTGATGTGGCGGAGTACCAAGCACTATGTCACCCTCCCGGTGACTGCAATGAACCTTCTTATTTTTCTCCTTCCTAGAAGGTAGAGTACCTTAGAGGACACGTACCTTGAAGGATCTCTCCCTTGGAAAGCCTCCCACAAGATCTTCTCATGACAAAAGAGGATCAATTTGTAGCAAGCTAGGAACAATCATGTGATCTCCCTCACACTCCTCCCTCACAAAGCCTACCTTCTCTTCATCTAAAAAACCCCAAAATCTTCTCAAGAGCTATCTCACAAGAAATCCCCTTCTAGTCACATTCCTCTCTCTCAGATTTTTTTTTTGGGTTAAAACCCATAGAGGGGCCTACGCGTTAATTTCAAAAAAATGGTTACAAGGTCCTTAAAAGGATCCTCCAGCTCGCTACTGCTCAAAAGAGCTATAAGAGAAAAGAAAATAAAACCTAAGAGCCGGTGGATCCTTTTTCTAAGATTACAAAAATAACAAAAGTAAAAGCTCGGGCTGCAAGTACGAAGCACCCAAAAAAGGAAGCTCGGATGAATACCATTCAGAACAAACTTCTTGCAAAAAGGTAGACAAAAGTAGATGACCACTGAAAAATACAAAAAGAGCTAACCTTGTACTCATTGAAGCTCCAAAAAACAGACGAGAGAATTTTCCTGCAAGGAACACTCCAAAAGAAATGTTAGAGTAGTAATAGACAAAGAAAAATTTAGACCAGTTAATATGAAAACTATTGGAGGACGTGTTTTCAGAAACCGAAATAAGTCCCTTCAGGTTAATCCAAACATAATAGAAATACTGATAGAACTTCTCCATCAGCACCCCCATATTAAAGGCAATAATATTCTTAGTGAAGCCAGAAAGGACTAAATCATAAATAAACTCAGTGTCAACCCTCCAGATAGTAGCAATGATATTCATAGTATGCAACTCCAAAATACTCACCCACTAACCCAAGTAAAAACAAAACATCAGAATATAATAATGGCAGAAGATTATAAGCCACATTAACCTGTAAATCACAACACCACAATTCAAAAAGACCCTCGCAACAACCCACAGAAGTAAATGGGGGAAAACAGTAATACAGCCCAACAAATCATAGAATAAGATGATGGTAGTCACCCATAAAGAAAAAAGGGTATCAGAAATCTGGTAAATGTCCGGGATATGCTAATCAAAAATACACACCAAACTAACAGTAGGAATAGAAAACTACACCAAAGAAGAAATCCCACTGATCACAGTAAAAAGCAAATCAACATGATCCCCTAACCAATCCCCTAAACAATCCAGACTGGGAATAGACGAATAGTGAAAAACAGCCCAGCACAAAACACAGAAATCACAGCAATCATTAGAATGAAATAAGAAAATATGCATCATAAAGATAAAGAAGCAGTAACATAGGTAAGTAATAAGAAGGTCCATTAGCTAAAATCTCCAAAGCAACAAGACAAGCAGGATCAATGATCTCACATATAATGTAAACCGCATTTATCCAAATTGATCAGGCCTCTGAGCAAAGGGGGGGATACTAGATCTGTTAAATTCCTGCGTAATATTACCACCATAATTAGCCAGCCAATCTGCACAAGCATTGCCCTCACGATAAATATGAGATAACGAGTAGCTCAAATTAGAAAGAATATGCCTAATTTTTCTAATGGTGTAAAAGTTTTGGGGGTAGCCTTCCCCCTCCTTCTGAATGATGTAAAGAACAATTTAGCATCAACTTCAATATCCACCTGCCCCATACATAATCTTTGACACAATTTTAGGCCATTTAATAAACCCATAAGCTCAGCAAAAATGACCGAGCATAAAGAAAGAGGTCCGGGAAAAGCAGCAATAACCTCCCCTTGATGATTTCTAATAATACCCCCCATGCCAGCAACTTGAGTACCAACCGACCCATTAGTGTTGAGTTGTACATAGGGAGAGAACGGCTTGAGCCTCCTCACAACACGATCAGTAATCACAGGAGAAACACCATCAAAATGAAGGCCAAAAAGCACAGCAATATTACGACAGTTTTTAAAGTTCTTGGCAGTAAGAAGTTTGGCAGAATGAAGTTGAAGAATTTTATTTCTAACATTAGAAATGACATGATTAGCATCCATCTTAATCTCATTATGTTTAGAATCATTTCTGGCTTTCACAAAGATACCACATGATCAGAATAGGGAGAAGGTTATAAATGTGACCTTTATTATTCATGTTCCAAAGATTAAGCATCCCCCCAACATCATAAATAGTGAAGCTAGTATCTTTATCAGCAATGTTAAGAAAATAGTACCAAACTTTTTGAGCAATCACACCATCAATGAAAACATGCCTAATAGTTTCAGTACTAGAGCAACATTGACACTTAGAAGGAAAGCAAAAACCTTTTCTCCACAGAAGGTTATCCACAGGCAAGTAACCTTTTAAACATCTCCAAGTTAAAATAGAATAAGATAAAGGGATGTTATGATGCCAAATAGTAGAGAAATTTTTTGAAACCTCACCTTTATATCTAATGACCTCCCACACCTTATTCAAGCTAAAATCACCATTAGAAGATAAAGTAAAGAGAATTTTGTCCTTACACTGCATATTTAAAGGAATTTGAGTAATAGTATCCACCATGTCAGAGAGAAGAGTTTGTAAAAGTTTACTGACATTCCAATCACCATTGTGAATAAAATCATTAACTTTAATATTGGCCAAAGTATTCGTATTAAGAAGTTTATCAATCGAAGAAATACCCAACCAGTTGTCCTACCAAAAGGAAATGTCACCTTTCCCAAGACCCCATTGAATATACTTATCCGCCTCCCACTTAATTTTGTACAATCTCTTCCAAACATTGGAATCCGAATTTTTATAGTGACAAGCCAGAGGATTAAGATCTTTACAGTATTTGGCAGTCATAAATTTATCCCATAAACTATTATTCGAATGAAAAGCAAACCACAATTTGTGAGAAAAAGCTTGCACAGTATCCACAAAAATTTTACAACCCAGAGAACCTTCATTAAAAACACCGCAAACTTTGTTCCAAGTGGCCCAATTAATGAAAGATTTATTTTTTTTGGAACCCCAAAAAAACTTGTTAAGCATGCGTTCCATTCTAGTACAAATCGTGGAAGAAGGTTGTAAAGTATGAAATATAAAAATAGGAATAGAATTCAGCACACTTTTAATCAAAACCAATTTACCTCCAAAAGAGAGGAAATTAGAAGACCAATTAAGATTTCTCTTTTGGAGCATAGAAAAAATATTATCGAATAATTGATTTTTTTTCCTACCTCTATAAAGGGGAGTGCCTAAATACTTTATCGGAAGAGAAGTAGAATCAAAACCACACACTCTTTTAATCCCATTACTTCTATTCTGATTCACCGATTTACTAATAATAAAATTGCTTTTATCGTTATTAATAGAGAAGCCACTCATGTTTTGGAAGTTAGCAAGAAACTGGAATAGCACTTTGATATTCTTAATAGAAGCATTCAAAAAAATAATGAAATCATCAGCAAAACTATGACATGTGATAGGAAAAGCAGCAGTATTACGGTAAAAAAGTGTAGGATGCCTAGCAAAGAGATTTTCCAAACCTCTGGATAAGTATTCCATAGCAATAATAAAGAAAACAGGAGAAAGAGGGTCTCCTTGTATCAAGCCATGCTCAGATTTAAAAAAACCATGATTACAGCCATTGATGATCATTGAGAAGTAACAGTTTTCAATACTATACTTAATAAGCCTAATAAAAGGTTGCTTAAAACCAAAAAGAGAAAGAATTTTGTAAAGATAGTGCCAATTCAAATTGTCATAAGCCTTAGTAATGTTAAGCTTAAAAATGAGATTACCACTAGAAATTTTAGCATTAATATCATGAACCATCTCTTGAGCCAAAAGGATATTATCAAAAATACTCTTACCTTTCTCAAACCCAGTTTGGTTGAAAGAGATGATTCTCGAAAGGTATTTCATTAACCTGGAAGAAATGATTATAGAAACAAGTTTGTTAAAAAAGGAGCAAAGGCTAATAGGTCTAAAATTATTCCAGTTAGTAATAGAATCTCTCTTAGGAATAAGACCAATATTAGTAGAGGAAAAAAATTTAAGATATGGATTACCATAGAAAAAGTCAATCACAGCCTCCACCACATTAGATTTGATAATATCGCAGGTTTTAATGAAATAAATTAGTAGTAAAGCCATCAGGACCAGTAACCGAGTTCTCATTCATAGTATTCAAAATATTCCAAATTTCCTCATCTATAGGGACCTAGGTAAGCATAGTATTATCGTCCTCATTAACCAAACAAGGGATAACATTGGTATTGGAAATAGGGGATGCAATATGCATGTTATTAAATATATTTTTAAAATGTTCAACACCAGAATTAGCAATCATATCATCAATATCAAAGACACATCCCTGCACATCAGTAATACTATGGATATGACTTTTAGTTTTATTCCTATTGGTCAGAGCATGAAAAAAGGAGGTATTTCTATCACCCTCCAAAACCCACTTTGCCGAAGCTTTTTTGTTTCCAAAAAATTTCTTCTTGATTATGTAAATGAAAAAGGTCAAGTTTAGCTTGCTCCAACAAAGTAAGATTAGAACTAATAGGATTTTGAAGAAATACCTCATCTAAAGCCAAAACTTTGTCCTCAGCAGCCTTAATATTAGAAAAAAGATTTTTAAAAATATTTTTATTCCACCATCTAAGCACTTGCTTAAGTTTACCAATTTAATCCACAACTGGTGCATGCCTTTTATGTTATTATCAGGAGAAATGATGTCATTCCAATTAATGGAAACAACATTGTTAAAATCAGAATGAGTAAGCAACATATTTTGAAATCTAAAAGCAGTGGGAGTATAAATTTTATTCGCAGCAATAGATAAAAGTAAAAGAGAATGATCAGATAAAGTTCTACTCAAATGTTGAACATGAGTCATAGGGAATTCTCTTAGCCAATCATTATTAAAGACAATCTTATCCAATCTTTTCCACATGGTGGATCTGTTCCAAGTAAAAGCACCACTAGTAAACCCAATATAGTTTAAATTCCAATTGGAAATCATATTATTGAAATCATCCATAGCATTAATATTAGGAGGATTACCCCCTAATCTTTCATTAGTATTAGAAACAATGTTGAAATCCCCACCCACACACCAAGGTTTAGTAGAGCTAAGAGCAAAATAAAAAAGAATACTAAGAATACTCCAAAGAGGTAGACGTCCCAATCTAGTACAGGCAGCATACACAAAAGAAGTATTGTAATAAATATTGGATTAAGAGATTTGCACATTAACAACTTGAGCAAAATCAGAAATAATAATGACATTAAAAATATTATTCTAGAAAATCCAAATCTTATTAGAGCAATTAGCAAAGCTTTTATTAAAACCCAAGTGAGAAGTAGTACTAGCAATTTTATCAGCAGAAATAAAAGGTTTGAGTAAAACAAGCAATTGAATGTTATGCACACGACAAAGATTTCTAACCCGGGTCTTGGAATTAGACCCACCAATACCTCTCACATTCCAAATAAGGGCATTAATCATTGGAAGTTTTAAAAGTAGTTTGTGCTCTAGTGGAATGAGGCATGTCAGGTAAAGGAACTTTACCATTTTTCTTTTTCTTTTTGTTAACCTTGGTAAAATCTTCTTCAACAATCTATTTAGAGCCACTACCACCAGGAACCAAAAAGGATGAGGACAAAGGATCATTTCTTCCCTCATCAATGAAAAAGGGATATAAAGCAGTATCACCCGCAATTTCCCCTTCTTCGCAATCCTCCACAATTTCATTTTCAGCACCGACAGCAGTTTTATCTTTATTTTGCAACATAGATTCAATATAAATAAAAAAAGGAAAGACATTCATTAACAGTATCGCTATTGTCCCTACGATTGCATTTTTTAGGTGAGGCATTGGAGCTATCATTCACATCCATTTCCTTAGGAATATCCATACCCACAGTTTCATTTAAAGGTTCAGTTACAGGTTAGGATGACCAGCCAAATCTGGAGTGGAATGGGTCACAGCCATCTCAGGAGGAGAATGGTTCTTAGTAGGAACAATATTTCCAGCCATCTCAGGTGGGGAAACGGGCTCCTCCTGATCAAAACGAAGGGGGTTTTCCACAATTACGTCATTATCATCTAAAGTTTTATCAACCTTTTTCCCCATCGAGTTGCTAGAGCTTTTCTTAAGGTTTGGATGGAGTTTAAAGCATTCAGCCGGCGCATGCCCATGTGTTTTACAGTGATTACAGAATTCTGGGACTTTTTCAAATTCTACTTTTTGTAGGTAACCGAATGCTTTAGAACCAAACCAAACTTCATTTGCATGTTTCTTGGGAATTTCCACTTCAATTAAGATCCTTGCCACATATGGTATGTTTCTTGAGGCTGTAGCCTGATCAGTTTGTAAGGGACGGCCAAAAATAGAGCCAAGCGCATATAAAACTTTAGCATTAAAGAAATGAAGCCTAAGATTAGGAAAAGAGATCCAGATATGCACAATGGGAGATTCTTCCCTCACATCAAAAAAGGGTGCCCATTTCAAAACATGCATTTGATAGTTCAAGATAAAATACGATTTACGCGCAAAAATACGACTATATTAAGATCATTTGAGAGTTGAATCGCAACATGCTTCGAATCCAAAAGCCTAACAGAATAAAATCCCGAAAGTTTTAAGCTACCGAAAAAAGCACGAATGGAATCCAGATTTGGTCTACGAAGGCCAAATTTCCCAACAAGAGTAAATTAGAAAGGGGAAGCAAGTTTTAAGACTTCTTCATCCGATAGCAAAATAGCCGGCACTCCATTAAAAGTATACTGAGTTAACGAAGGAAGGGTATCACTTGCGCTTGATCCCGCAAGAACTTCCTTAAAAGAACAAGATTTTGATGGTGAAGAAGGCCCCGATTCTAAGCTAAAGAAACCTTTATTTGGATTATGAGCGTTAGAGGAAACAGTACCCCAAGCCGTCGAGGAGGGATCCCCCCATCGAAAATGTCGAGCCCAAATAGGGCTAGACGAAAAGATGAACACCAGCAAACCAAAGCAGGAGAAAAAATTATAGGATTATAAACTCCAAATCCTACTCTACCCATTCTTGACTCTTCTTGTTGTCCTGAGTAATTTATGATCTCCCTAAAATGTTAGTACTCATAGACAAGAGCATAAATAAAAAATATTTAATGAATAATAATAATTCAATCGACATTATTTGTCATCATCAAAATCTCAAACTAGGGATCATGGATTGTAATAGACACCACACCTATTTATACTAGTGACTCCTCCATAAGGATTCTACCAACACATTTTAATCCAATGGCTACTATTGACTCTCAAGATTATTCTCCTACCTTCATTTATAAAAGTCACTAATTACATATTCTAGAATTCTCTAAATAACTCTTTTAGAATATGTTTCTAGAATCCTTTAAAATATTCTTCATAAAATGGGACTCTAGAATTTTCCAAGGACTTTTCTAAATTATGGGCTCAATTAAAAGGCCCAATTAATCAAGTCTAACTTTCAATACCCCTTCTTAAACTTGATTTGTTATTCCGAGCAATATTCTTATCTTGATAAAATCTTCATGCTTAAGGGGCTTGGTGAATATATCAGTTACTTATTTATGAGTCTTCACATACTCTATTCACACATCCTTTCTTATGATGCAATATCTGATAAAGTGATAGCGTGTGTCGATATGTTTACTTTGATCATGAAAAATAGGATTCTTGGCCAAAGAGATAACTGACATATTATTGACACAAATCTTTGTTGGCTCGTTTTACAAAAATCTTAGCTCCTTCAATAAATTTTAAAGTCAAATTGCATGAAAGACACATGAAGTTATTACAATATTCATCTTTATAAGTAGAAAGGGCAACGATTTGTTGCTTCTTTATCATCTAAGTAAAAATAGTGTTTCCTATATAGAACACAAACCCTGTAGTGCTTTTTTGCTTATCCAAGTCTCCAGCTCAGTCGCTATCACTATATCTGACAATCTTGAAATCATTTGATGATGAATAGAATAAGCCAAAGTCAACTATCCCTTTGATATATCGAAGAATTTTCTTGGCAACCTTTAAGTGAGTAGTAGTTGGTGCCTCCATATAACGACTAACAATTCCAACAACATAAAGGATGTCCGGCCTAGTGCAAGTCAGGTAGCGCAAGCTACCAACCAAGCTCTTGAAAAATGTTAGATTAACCATTTCATTATTCTCCATTTTTTTGTACTTAGCTCCACATTCATTCGAGGTGCTTATAGGGTTACAATCATTTATATTGAATTTGTTGATTATTTCTTTTCCATAGCTTTCTTGAGAAATAAAGATGCCATCATCCTTTTGCTTAACGTCTAACAACGAGATAGTATGCCATTTATCTAATGTCCATCATCTCAAACTCTTTAGCCATCACATTATTGAATTCTTTAAACATACTTGGATTACTTCTAGTGAAGATCAAGTCATCCACATAAAAGCACACTATCAAAATATCTTCATACTTGAATTTGATGTATAGGGCATACTCATAAGGACATTTAATGAAGTTATTCTCAAGGAAATACTTATCGATGCAGTTGTTCCATGCCCTAGGTACTTGTTTTAGCCTATAGAGAGCCTTTTTCATCTTCAAACCTTGTCTTCTTGCCCTTTGACTTATAGCCTGGTTGTTGTTGAATATAGACTTTCTCTTTAAGGACTCCATTTAAAAAGGCATACTTTACATACATTTGATATATTTTCCACCTTTTTTGAGTTGCCAAGAAATTACTAGCCTTATAGTTTCAAGTTGAGCAACAAGAGAAAATACCTCATCATAGTCAATGCTAGTTTTTTGGCTGTAACCTTTCACCACTAATCTTGCTTTATATTTCTTGACTTCTCCATTTTCATTCTTATTTACTTTATACACCCATTTTATAATAATTTCCATGTGTCCTATTGGAAGTGCAGTTAGCTCCCATGTATCATTCTTCTCGGTTGCCTTGATTTCTTCATCAATTGCATCATTCCAATTCTTACTTTGCATGACTTCTTAAAAATTCACCCGTTCACAATTGGAAAAGAGGCAAAAGAGAGTGAGATTGTCTTGATTCTCAGTTACCTCATAGATTTCCTGTAAACTTCTAAAGCGTGGTACTTTTTGCTTGACCTTTCACTTGAAGATGATGGGTCCTCTTAAGTACTTTTAGTTGGTATAGTTGGTCGTATTATAAGTTCAACTCTTTCTTGATCCATCCTTAGCTGCTCAAATTCTTCATCCTTAAAGAAGTTGTAATGATCGTCATGTGGATCCCAAACCCATTCTCCTTCTTTTTTGAAGATGACATCATGACTGATGATTATCTTCATCGTGTTTGGATTGTATAAATTGTAGCCTTTTGAGCTTGACTCATAACTGATAAAAATTTACTTCTTACTCTTGTCATCTTGTTTACTTTGTTGTTCATCGGGTACATGTACATGGGCTATACTTCCAAACACTCTTAGATGAGAGATTCTAGGTTTCCTTCCATTCAAATCTTCCTACAATTTCATTCCCCACACACTTCTTGTTGGAGATCGATTGGACAAGTAAACCACACATGCAATAACTTTGGCCCAAAATTCCTTAGGTAAACTCTTACTCTTGAGCACCCTTCGAGTTATGTCAAGAATAGTTCAATTCTTACTTTATGTTGTACCATTTTATTGAGGAGATCTCAGGATGGTTAATGCTCGACATATTTTTTTGGCTTCATAAAACTTTTGAAATTCTTTTGAAGTAAACTCCCCTCTTTGATCATACCTCATAGCTTTGATACTGAGGTCACTTTCTTTCTTGACTAAGGCTTTGAACTTTTTAAATACTTCAAAGACCTTCAACTTTCATTTAAAAATATACCCAAGATTTTCTTAAAAAATTATCTATGAAGAGAAGGAAATATTACTCTTAATGAGAGAGCTTAGCTTGATTGGACCACATACATCCATATGTATGAGTTCAAGTGATTTTTGTGCTCTCAATTTTGACTCCTTTGGAAAGCTTTTCTTGAATTTCTTCCTGAGAAAGTAGCCTTCATATATCTGGTCTAGGTGATTGATGTAGGGTAGACCTCTCACCATATTCTTTTGTGATAATAGCTCCAATCCTCTAAAATTAAAATACCTAAATCGAAGATACTAGAGCCAAGATGGATCTTTGTAGTAGGCTTTGAGACACTTGGCAACATCATTTTGAATATTGAGCAAGAACATTTCATTTCTTGACATTAGTATCTTTACAATTAGGTTGCTCATATTGTCTTTTATAGAAAGGTTTTACCTTTCAAATGAATATCATAACCTTTCTCTAAGAGTTGACCTAGACTTAGGATATTATTCTTCATATTTGGCACATAATAGATGTTAAAAATGAATTAATGCTTTACATTCTTCAATCAGATAAGAATATTATATTTGCCCTTCACAACAACCTTAGACTCATCTCTAAAGGATACATTGCCGCTCATCGACACGTCAAGTTCCATGAATATGCTTTTTCTTCCACACATATGGTTGCTTGCACCATTACATGTCTAAATACAATGTGTTATCTTCACCTTTTTCATTCTCTGTATTCGCCAATAGCAAATTTTCATCTTGTTAACTCCTTTCTTCCATGTAATTAGCCTTCTCTTCAACTTTATTGTTATTAGGAGTTCTACATTCTATAGTGTAGTGACTACATTTTTTACTATTCAAGTATATCACTTGAGATTTGTCATACCTTGGTCTTGATTTTCGTCCTCCACACCCTCCTATTAAACTTCCTCCTTGTCCAAAATTTGTATTGATATTCTTGTCATTGTTAGAGCTCCAACCTCATCTGTATCCATGACCACGGCCTTGTCCTCGACCATGACCTCTTCCTTGTTGGCTTCTACCATACTCGAGGCTCTTATCTTTAGTTGATTTAATTTGTTTCTTCAGGTGTAGTTCTGTGATCACTTGCTTCTTCTTTTTTTTTTCTTCATAAGCTTGTAAAGAACCCAGGAGTTGCTTAATTATCATAACCTCTAAGTCTTTGGTTTCTTCAATGATGGCAACAATATGCTCGAACTTTGAATCTAAAGATCATAGGATTTTCTCTATAATCCTTACATCTTCTATCTTCTCTCCATTTCTTTTTAATTGATTAGAAATGGATAAAACTTTAGTAAAGTTGTCATAGATGACTTCAACTTCTTTCACATGTAAGGCTTCAAATTCACCTCTTTATATTTGGATACGCACCTTGACATGCTCCGCTCCTTTATAAGAGGTTTTAAGCTTCTACCATGCCTCTTTGGCAAACTTTGCATCAAAAATCTTCTCAAAAGCATCATCATCTAATCCTTGAAAGATTAGATAGAGAGCTTACTTGTCTCTTTTCCTTGAATCTCTTATAATATCATTTTGAGCTTGGGACACTACAGGAAAAAAGTCATTTTTGGCAGGCAGTTTCGCCAGAAAAATGGGTAAAATCCATCGGAAATTAGCATTTTTGGTGGATTTTTGTCGAAAATTAATATGATGGTAAAACGCGCGTCGAAGAAGGTCTTCCGGCGAAAAAAAAAGGACACTGAAAATTTTTCCGGTGGATTTTTGCTGGAAAAATTTTTTCAGTGAATTATTTTTTCGTCTGAAAATTAAAAAAAAAACTAAAATATTATTACCCAATTCAGCTAGCCCGCATGATACCAGCTAACCCGACTCGGTATGGCTGCACGCCACAGCCCGTGTGGGGCGACTCGCCCAAGTCCTTGTCGGGCGAGCCAGCTCGCCCAAGTCCTTGTCGGGCAAGCCAGCTCGCCCAATCCGCGCTACTTTGGGCGCCTTAGGTGGGGTTTGAACCACCGCCATTTGGCAGCCTCAACCCATGCAGAACCAATTAATTTAAAATCAAATAATATTTATATTAAAAGTAAAACTAATTAATTATAACATAATTATTATATTAATAGTAAAAATAATAATTTTTAATAATTATAAAGTTATTTTTAAAATATATTATTCTTTTTTTTTGTTAAAACCCACATATGGGGCCTACGCGTTGATAAACAAAAATGATTACAAGGTCCTTAAAAGGATCCTCCAGCTGACTACGCTTGTAAGAGCTACAATAAAAAAGAAAAATAAATCCTACTAGCCGGTAGATCCTTTTTCTAATAATACAATAAAGCAAAAACTTAAAACCGGTTTACAGAGCAGCAGCACCCAAAAAACGGAAGTGAGGGATATAATCATTCAGCATAAACTTCCTGCAAAAATAGAAGGCACAAAAGAAAATGCAAAGAAAATAACTAGTAGAGAGAAATTTGCATACTTTGAGGCTCCAAAACTCAGACATCCCAATAATCCTTATACTCATATAAGCTCCAAAATGCAGACTTGGAAAAAAACCTACAGAAAACACTCGAATAGAACCAATTAGGATAGTAATAGTAATACTCCTGCCAAAGTTATAAAAGAAAACAGTAGCCGAAAAAGTTCCCTCCAGGTAACTCCACATAAGGCAGAAATGCTGATCCATATTCTCAACCATCATACCCAAATCACAAGCAATAGTATTAGTCCTCACACCACTGATCAAGATACTGAACTCCCAATTACTCATCAACTTTCCCAAAAAACAGAAAATCTTAATAATAAAACAGTGGCATAAAGTTAAAAGCCTGCGATAAACATGAACCGTATACCCATTAATCAGGCTAAAACCAAACAGCAAACCCCTCAAAAAAATCTGCATAAGATTGGGAAGATACTCAGGCATACAGTCCATTAAAGTAAGATGTAAGAATCTGTCATTGAACCATAAATACAAACAGATGTCCAAAATCTGACGATTGACAGCCATAGGCCAATACAGCATAAGCCACCAACTATCAGTAAAAAAGAACTGTATCAGAGGAATCAACCCACTGCGCCACACAAAATAAAACACAATACAGGCGACATACCAACAATGAAAAGAACAAAAAAAAAAAGGACAACCCAGCAAAGACGGCAAGAGAAACAACAAAAGCCATGCTTACAGTAGAGGATCAAAGGCAGATAGAAAAAGAAAGCAGAAACACAGAAGGGAACCAAAACAGCAAAAAGAAAAAAAGCAGGGTCAATTATTACGAATATAAGGTAAACCACATTTGTCCAAGTTGATCATACCTCTTAGAATAGGGGGGATACAAGATGAGTTAAATTCCTGCATAGCATTAAGTTTACTACCATAATTAGCCAGCCAATCCGCACAAGCATTCCCTTCCAGGTTGATATGAGTTAATGAGTAGTTCAAATTAGAGAGAATATGTCTAATTTTATGAATGGTATAAAAATTTTGAGGGTACCCTTCCCCCTCCTTTTGAATGATAAAAATAACCATCTTAGCATCAACTTCAATCTCAACCTGCCCGATACCCGATTTTTGATAGAAAATAAGACCATTAAGTAAAGCTAAAAGTTCGGTAGAAATAACCGTGCATAAAGGGAGAGGACCAGCATAAGCAGTAATAAAATCTCCTTGGTGATTCTTGATGATGCCCCCCATACCAGCAACTTGAGTGTTAACCGATCCATCAGTGTTAAGTTTAACATAGGGATGAGATGGCTTAAGTCATCTAACAACACGCTCAAAACTCACATGCGCATCATCATCAAGATGAAGACCAAAAAGAGTAGCAATCTTATTCGAATTCTTAAAGTTCTTAGCCGTAAGAAGATTGACAGAGTGAAATTGAATAATTTTATTTCTAACATTGGCAATGATATGGTGAGCATCCATTTTTTTTTCATTATGCTTCGAATTATTCCTAGCTTTCCAAAGATACCAAATGATTAAAACAGGAAGAAGATTCAAAAAGTGACCTTTCTTGTTAATAGTCCACAGGTTAAGCATCCCCCCAACATCACAAATGTTAAAATTGGTGTATTTATCAGCAATGTTAAAAAAATAGTGCCAAACTTTTTGAACAATCAAACCATAATAAAAACATGATTAATGGTTTCACCATTGGAGCAACATTGGCACTTAGAAGGAAAACTAAAACCTTTTTTTTCCACATAAGGTTATCAACAGGAAGATACCCTTTCAAACATCTCCAAGTTAAAATAAAATAAGATAAGGGAATGTTATTATGCCAAATCGAGGAATAAATTTTAGAAACATCCCCTTTAAATCTAATAGCATTCCACACATTCTTCAAACTAAAATCCCCATTAGAAGATAAAGAAAAGAGAATTTTGTCCTTACTCTGCAAATTAAAAGGAGTTTTAATGATAATATCCATAATATCAGGAGGAAGAATTTGAGCTAATTTACTGATGTCCTAATTACCATTGTGAAAAAAATTCTTAACTTTCATATTGACTAAAGTATTGGTATTAAGAAGATTATCAATAGAAGAAAACCCCAACTAGTTATCCTGCCAAAAAGAAATGTCACCTTTCCCAAGCCCACATTGAATATATTGATCCGCCTCCCATTTAATATTGCATAATCTTTTCCAAACAATGGAATACGAATTTTTGTAAGAACAACTCAAGGGATGAAGGTCTTTACAATATTTGGCTTACATAAATTTTGCCCAAAAGCTACCGTTGGAACGAAAAGCAAACCAAAGTTTGTGAGAAAAAGCTTGCACAGTATCCAAAAAATGTTTTCAACCCAAATAGCCTTCATTAACAATACCACAAACCTTGTTCCAAGAGGACCAATTAATACAAGATTTGTTGTTTTTAGAGCCCCAAATAAACTTATTGAGCATACGTTCCATTCTAGTACAGATAGTAGAAGAAGGTTGAAGGGTATTAAAAATGTAAATAGGAATAAAATTAAGAACACTTTTGATTAAAACCAAACGACCACCATAAGAGAGAAAATTAGACGACCAATTCAGAATTCTCTTTTGTATCATGTTGAAAATATTATCAAACAACTGATTCTTTTTTTTACCTCTATAAAGGGGAGTTCCCAGGTACTTAATCGGAAGAGAAGTAGAGTTAAAACCACAAACTCTTTTAATCCCATTACTTCTAGCATGATTCACAGATTTACTCATAATAAAATTGCTTTTATCACTACTAATAGACAAACCACTCATACTTTGAAAATTAGCAAGAAATTGAAATAAAACTTTGACATTTTTAATGGAGGCATTGGAAAAAATAATGAAATCAGCAGCAAAGCTAAGGTGAGTGATAGGAAAACCCGCGGTATTACCATAATAAAGCGTAGGATGTCTAGCAAATAGATTATCCAGACCTCTAGATAAGTACTCCATAGCAATAATAAAAAGAACAGGGGAAAGAGGGTCACCTTATCTCAAACCATGTTCAGATTTAAAAAAACCATGATTACTACCATTTATGATAAAAGAGAAATAGCAGTTTTCAATACTGTTCTTAATAAGTCTAATAAACGGTTGCTTAAAGCCAAAAAGATTAAGAATCTCATAGAGAAAATGCCAGTCTAAGTTGTCATAAGCCTTTGTAATGTCAAGTTTATAGATGAAATTACCACCAGTGATTTTAGCATTAATATCATGAACCATCTCTTGAGCCAAAAGGATATTATCAAAGATACTCCTACCTTTTACAAACTCCGTTTGGTTGAAAGAAATAATTCTCGGAAGAATGTTCATAATCCTGGAGGAAATGACTTTAGAGACAAGTTTATTAAAAAAAGAGCATAGACTAATGGGCCTAAATCATTCCAATCAATGATCGAATCTTTCTTGGGAATAAGAACAATATTAGTAGAAGAAAAGAATTTAGGATAGGGATTACCATGGAAAAAGTCCCTAACAGCGTCAATCACATCAATTTTGATAAAATCCCAAATTTTGATAAAATCCCAAGTTTTGATGAAAAATTTAGTAGTAAAGCCATCTGGACAGGCTACCAAATCACCATTCATATTGTTTAAAATATTCCATATTTCATCCTCCATAGGAGGCTTTATAAGCATAGCATTGTCACTTTCATTCACCAAACAAGGAATAATGCTAGGATTAGAAATAGCAGTAGCAACATGAGAGTTATTAAAGACCTTTTTAAAATGGTCAACACCAGAATTAGCAATCAAATCTTCAGTATCAAAAAAGCAACCCTGCAAATCAGTAATACTATGAATATGACTTTTATTTCTATTTCTATTAGCCAGAGCATGGAAGAAGAAGGTGTTCCTATCCCCATCCAAGACCAACTTAGCCGCAGATTTTAATTTGCTTCCAATAAACTTATTCTTGATTATGTAACTGAAACAAATCAATTTTAGCTTGATCCAAAGAAGAGAGATTATCACTAGTAGGATTAGAAATAAAAACATCATCTAAGGCCATAACTTTATCCACAGCAGCCTTAATATTAGAAAAACGGTTTTTGAAAACATTTTTATTCCACCATCTGAGGACTTGCTTAAGTCTACTCAACTTCAGCCACAAACGATGCATGCCTCTTATGTTATTATCAGGAAAAATGATAGCATTCCAATTATTAGAAACAACTTTGATAAAGTCAGAATGGGAAAGCCGCATATTTTGAAATCTAAAGGCACTTTGAGTATAGAATTTACTCACAGCAATAGTTAACAATAAAGGGGAGTGATCAGATAAAGTTTTACTCAAATGTTGAACATGAGACATAGGGAATGCTCTTAACCAATCATTTTTAAAGAGAATCCTATCCAATCTCTGCCACATAGTCGAACGGTTCCAGGTAAAAGCACCTCCAGTAAAACCAATATAATTTAAATTGCAATTGATAATCATATTATTGAAGTCTTCCATAGCATTAGTGTTAGGAGGGTTACCCCCTAATCTTTCATTGGTATTTGAAACAATGTTAAAGTCCCCACCCACACACCAAGGTTTAGTAGAGGAAACAACAAAATCAGTAAGAGTATTCCAAAGAGACATGTGACCTAATCTAGTACAGGCAGCATAAACAAACGATGCATTATAATCAACATTGAAGCCAGAAATTTGAACATTAACAACTTGGGCAAAATCGAAAATGATAGTGACATTAAAAAAATTATTCCAAGAAATCCAAATCTTATTAGAGCAATTAGCATAATTCTTATTAAAACCCAAAAGAGAAGTAGTACTGTCAATTTTATCCGCAGAAATAAAAGGCTCAAGTAAAACCAGCATTTGAATATTATGCACACGACAAAGATTTCTAACCCGGGTCTTAGAATCAGACCCACCTATACCTCTGACATTCCAAATAAGAGCATTAATCATTAGAAATTTTGGAGGAAGTTTGAGCTCTAGTAGACCGGGGTGTGTCAGGATGAGGGATTTTACCATTTTTCTTTTTCTTTTTGCTAACCTTAGTGTATTCCTCCTCTACAATCTGTTTTGATCCGCTACCTCCAGGAACCGAGAGGGGAGCTGACAAAAGAATATTACCAACCTGAATGGGAGAATGACAAACAGCATTCTCCCCCGCAATTTCCCCTTCTTCACATTCCTCCACCGACTCATTTTCAGTAACAAAAATAGAATTTGCTTTGTTTTGTAACATCGATTCAATGGAAATAAAAATATTAGGACATTCATTTTCAGATTCACTATTACTAGTACTATTGCATTTATCAGAAGAGGTATTGGAACAATCATTCACATCCTTCTCTTTAGAAATATATATAATTTCAATCATCCATCTTAACGGGTTCTATTCCAGCTTCGGGTATAGCAGACAAAACAGGTTCAGACTAGATCACAGCCATTTCATGTGGCGATTGGTTCTCATTAGCAGCGAGATTCCCAGCCATCTCAGGTGGGGAAATGAGTTCCTCCTGAATAGTCGTGTCACCTTCAATAGGAGTTTTGTCTCTCATTTGCCCCACCGAGTTGCCAGGATTTTTCTTAAGGTTTGGATGAAGTTTAAAGCAATCAACCACTGCATGCCGGCCCATGTGTTTTACAGTGATTACAGAAATCTGGCACTTTTTCAAATTCAACTTTCTGAAGGTATCCGAATGCTTTAGAACCAACCCAAACCTCCTTAGCATGTTTCTTAGTAATATCCACTTCAACTAAAATCCTCGCCACAGAAGGTCTAGTTCTTTAGGCCGTAGCATGGTCAGTTTGCAATGGACAGCCAAAAATAGAGCCAAGCGCAAAAAGCACTTTAGCATTAAAGAAGAGAAGTCTGAGGTTGGGGAAAGAGATCCATATAGGCACTATAGGGGATTCTTCCCTAACATCAAAAAATGGAGTCCATTTTAAAACCCTCATTTGACAGTTCAATATAAAATATGATCTATGCGCAAAAAACACGACTATAATCAAGATCATTTGAGAGTTGTATAGCTACATGCTTAGAATCCAAAAGCCCCACTGAATAAAATCCAGATAATTTTAAACTAGCGAAAAAAGCACGGATATAGTCCAGATTTGGTCTCCGAAGACCAAATTTGCCCACTAGAGTAAATTGAAAGGGAGATGCAAGTTTAAGAACTTCTTCATCCGAAAGCAAATGGCCGGCACACCATTAAAAGTAGACGGAGTTAACGAAGGAAGGGTATCACCTGCGGACGAACCAGCTAGCGCTTCCTTAAAAGAACAAGACTTTGGCGGAGAAGAAGCCCCCGCTTCTAAGCTAAAAAAACCTTTGCTCGTATTATGAACATTAGAGGAAACATTACCCTAAGCTGTGGAGGACGGATCACCCATCGGGAACGTCGAGCACAAACAGGGCTAGACGAAAGGAAGACCGTCAGTAAACCTGTTAACCTGTCGTATAAAACAAAACAAAGAAAAAAAAAATAAAATACAATAACGTACATGTCGGCACCGAACTCCGCACGTCGTAGCCACGACTGAATGTCGCTTCTCCATACATCAACGTCTCCTCACGCACGATCGGTCTCGGCGTTAAAACGAAATTGAGCTCGTTATTTGCGCTGGCTAGTTCTCTCTGACTCGCACGCACATCCTGCGAACTCCTCTCCCGAGCTTTCCCTCCCTCTCCCTTCTCTGTTCGACGCCGCCCCTGCCGGGATCGGAAGTTACGACATCTTGTTCGAGAGCAACAAGGGGAGCTCGCGTCGCTACTTCAGCTCTCACCTGGCTGTTCGTCTTTGCCCCCTTCCACGACATTCCCTTCCCGCCGGATCGGAAGTCAGACATTTTGATCGGAATCAGAACAGGAGCTCGGCGGTTGTGAAGATAACTGTCTACCTTTCGCGCGCTTCTTCGGTTCTCCCGTGGCCGGTCGACTTTGCTCCTTAGACAACTTTCCCTTCCTGAACGGATCAGAAGTTGCGGCATTTGATCGGAAGCCAGTACAGGAG
The DNA here is from genome assembly GCF_001605985.2 of Dendrobium catenatum. Lineage (NCBI taxonomy): Eukaryota > Viridiplantae > Streptophyta > Magnoliopsida > Asparagales > Orchidaceae > Dendrobium > Dendrobium catenatum. The sequence goes on from NW_021318711.1 coordinate 2,266,945, forward strand.
CTCGCGGCTGTGCAGGCAAGTTCTCCCTACCCGCACGCTTCTTCGGCCGATCCAGAGAGGGAGAGAGGGTGAGAAATTTTTATATATAATATTATTTATTTATTATTTATTATAATTTTTATTAATTATGTTTAATAATTAGGTGCTCTCTGACTGTGAAGGTAACTCTCCCTTTACGCGCTTCTTCGGCTTGTCCATGGCCTAACCCGAGAGATAGAGAGGGAGAAGAGGGTTTAATGATTTGATTAAGTTTAATTATGGTTAATCTTAATTAACTATAATTAATTTTAATTAGTTATATTTATTATAATTAATTAATAATTAAGTTTAATTAAATCATTATAATTAATTATAATTAATTATAATTAGTTTTAATTAAAGTTAGTTTTAATTAATACTTTTTTTTAATTCACTGATACTGGGCG
>NW_021318711.1:2267469-2308260 GCF_001605985.2 Dendrobium catenatum
TATATATATATATATACACACACACATACACATAATAAAAAAAATCAGAAAAAATAAATATAAAAAAATGAAAAAAAATAAATTAATAAAATATTTCTGCCTCGTCGCCAGTATTCCCTATCTTCGTTGTCGTCACCTTTTAAGGTATAATATTCGCCAAACTCTAAAAATCCAAATCTCATTTTCGGTGCTTGCGTTGCAACCAGTGAACCATATATGCACGCTTTCCTTAGCATGGTGGGAGGGAGGTCGGTGCGACGCCTGCGACGAATCGAGTAAGCACTGTGCGCACTTTTCTTAGCACAGCGGAGAAAATTGCGAGCTTCCATGCAGCTATACCAAAGACCCATGCCGTCGTGATGAGATTGAAGAACACGGCCACGGTGTCACCCGACACCGACCATGCACGCCTTTTTTAGCCTGGTGGGCAAACTTAAAATCCCTATAGATTCCCCCTATGCAGGGGAAACGCCAGGATGCTGCAAAAAATTTTGACTAAAAGAGAAATCTGAACAAAATATTTTTTGAGAATTATTAAGTATATTTTGAATAATTTTAGGAGAATTATTAAACTTAAACTAAAAAGTTAAATAAATAAAAAATATATATTCTCCATCAAGAACAAATTCTCATTTAAAAAGTTTTTAATAAACAAAATATCTTTATCACCACTCATTTTTAACTTCAGAATTGTTTTCATAGAATATCTTCTAAAGGATCACAAATTTCACTATAAACATGCTTCCTACTACTCTCCATTTCTTTAAAGATGACCATGTATAAGTATCCAATCCATGCAAGCATGACATGTTAAAATGCTCCAAAGTACTTGAAGTTGTGAAGTCCTTGGAATATTTTCCCAATTAAACCAACCATATAGCCATGACTTTCCCGTATTAAATAAGATTTGTTGTTAACTTTGCATGTTTCATACACATCAACTACAATGAATCATACCCAAATAATTAAATCTCCATGGCTTCTTGGGGATCAAGTTGCCATGATTATGATCATAATGAGCAATACAATCAATAGCAAGCAAGCATGTGGTAGCAAGCACCAAGCCATTCGAAGAAGAAAATAAAAAGAGAAAGAAAGATGAGTGTCATTTCTTTGTCTTTGATGCTTTGGCTAGTTGACTTTGGCTTATGATGTAGCCACTAGTGAGTTTTCAACATTGGAATTAGTTTTTTCTATATATATATAAAATCATAAAGACAAATCAACATGCTAAAAAAAATGCAATTCTCTCTCTCTCTATGTATATATAGAGTGTAAACCTCTTTGGGTGTGATATCAAAGAAGTAAAAAAAAAAGGGTTGCTTATGTTATGAAATGTAGGGCTTTGCATGCCATTTAGAGAAGATTGAACTTATGAGTTTTACTTTTGATTGGAGTTTAGTGATAAAGGGGATTTAATTTGCTATTGAGCATATTTTTAGTTGTTGTGTTTCTAATTTAACACAAGACCCTTTTATATGAATGCAAGCTTTGGGAAGAAGATTGAAAAGGAATGACCATGATAGTAGATCCTCCAAATGACATTCATGTCTAGAAGAAGTCGAAGCTCCTTAGACATTTATGTAATGAAAATGTTATTGCCTTGAAGAATATCATGATGCTAGCATGGAACAACTCAAACTCATTATTAATATGCTTGGCACCATGAGTGATAATGATATAGGTTCATAGACAATTTAAAAGCTAAAATTGTTTTTTTTATGTCTCTACCATATACTCGGGAATTTCTTTTCACGCCACCAGATCTGCAACACGTTTACAAGCATACAAAAGGCGTTTGTAGTCCCTAAATGAATTTTTTTGCACATACTAACGATAATCATTGACTCGGAAAATCATATTTTGAGTATTTAAAATGCCCTCTTCATGCATTAAAAGAAAATTCCCGAGATTTAAATGTGATGTACCGAGTAGGGTGTCAATGCCTCTAGAATGCGTGCATCGATCATGGGAAGCAAGCAAGTGCCCCGAAAAGAGTGCTACCGCCTTAAGAAGCAAGTCACCACCTCAAGAAGCATCACATTAATTTAATAGGAATTTGAAAACCCTGCATATGCTCTGACAAAATGCACTAAATAGATAAAAATAAAGTCTGATGATGTTGCGCGAGTCAAAAGTGAACATTTTTTTATATTAATATATATATTCATATACTTTAAAGGTTAAAAGTGAACCTAAATTCAAGTCTAATCCTCTTGTTCGAATGGACTAAAGTTGATACGACTTTAACTACTAACAAATATGTGGTTTGTAGTTCAGGTCAGAGTATTTGATTTTATAAGTTCATAATAAGCCTTCAATGTATATTAAAAGAAATGTTCACTACTAAAAGGATAAATCAATACTAACCCAATCTACTGTTAACATGCAAACAACATTGACACGGTTTAAATAATAAATATATATACGATATTGAACTCCCCGATGATGGTCGAGTTGATAGAAAATCTCAACCGCAGGGATCATATATTTCTAAATACCTTCGAACCTCACAAAATATAAATATTTTTGAATAACCACATATTCCCTTGTGATGGCCGTGTTGAAAGCTAATATCAACCGGAGGGAACCTTGATTATTTAAAAAACCGCCAAATTTCAAAAATAAATCATGTTTGAAATAAAATCTCGATAAAAATATAAAAACTCAAATTTTAAAATATTCAAATAAAATTTATTATTTAAAAGTTAAGGTAAAAAAATTCAACCATCATCCGCAAATATTTGTTAAGGATTATAAATATAAGAATAACTTTAGCTCACATATAGCAAAATGCCTAATTGAATGCATCATTGTGATTCATTCTCAAATGATTTCTCGCCAGCGCGGGTGTGGCATGTGCCCTCTGACCGAGTGGTTTTGTTGCAAAATAACACCACTATATCACGATTATGGTCAAAACTTGTATATTCTCAAACGGTTAAAAGCTCATTGAGTAATGAATCATAGGGTGCACTCAATAAGACATAAAATTTTCTGATAGCTAAGATTAACTAAAATTTATCTTCATAAGCGAGCATCCACTCCAAGTCTACAAGGTACCCTTGAAAGAAGCAACCCATGGCAGCTGACAAGGATCCTTCGATCAGGAAGGATCGACTACCTTCTCTGACTAAGTAGACTAGGGACCATGATGGCTCGAGATGATGGAATCATGTGATCTTGATCGGATTCGTCGTCATTCGGCCCCCACCATCTGCTTTAAGTAGAAAAATAATAATTTTTATAATTTCAAAAAAAGTTCATATGTTGCTACTATATGTGAGGTATTTCGATCATACCTTTTTAATGACTAGTCTTATTTGAAAATGCTCTCTCATCATCGAGATGAGTACTTAATCATAGGTGCTTGCACCTATGTGAAACCTAGAACCAAATTATAAAGTCCTCAAAAAATGAGGGTGAAATCTTTGGGTAGTGTTTTATCCCAAACTCAATCTACCTTTTTAAAATTTGATCCAGAACATCGTTAAAACTCTCCTACGCAGGGGAGGCCAGGGCGCAAATTTTAGAGCCCGGCCACATGCATATTTAGGTTTCTTATAATAGGTTATGATAAATAATTTCTCAAATGTATTTTAAATGTTATGCTTGAATTTCTATAAACTATTATTAATTCTCATGATCAATAACTCCTTGCAAATCACAGAGATTAATTTTCATAATTTTTGGGGAAAAAAAAAAGCTTTAGCCTCTATCCCGAATAAGTTATATATATATCTCATTTAGTTCTATTCTCAATACTTATAATGGAGGTAGCAAGTTTGCAACATAATGACTCCATTTTGGATAACAATATATTCATGGTAGCCTTCTTTATCAATATTATAATCATAGAGAAGTTTATCAATGATAAGAATATCATAACGACACTCCTTACCTCCTATATAAGGAAAACATTTTCCATAAGATAAATAAAAGCTCTTTATATAGATCATTTAATAGTTTTTTTCAATCAACTTTCTTATTGCACATTCTCAAGAAAATTATTTTGTAAATCATTAAACATTAGATTTACTAGGTATCTATAAAGTATACATGTTAGGGGATCAAATGAGTCTTTATGTGATTTAATTAAATTGGGTATGTAAATTTTGATTGAGTTACTCACATAAGAGTTTTCTATCAATGAGGTGAAGAGGGATTTTTCTCCGCAAGAGCAAATAATTTCTAGCCTAAAGCCATAATTAAGTTGTTGATATTTATGTTTAGCTTGAAGGCAAAAATGTAAAGGAACGAGTTTAATTATGGAGCTTTTTTTCTTTTCAATAATTTTGATACATGGAATAATGTAACTTAAGAAGGTCGAGAATTTTATCATTAATTGGATAGACGCTTGCTCCACCCAAGTCATCCATGGTTATTATTGAGCTTAATACTAAAAATTTGGGTCTAACCTCACCATGAATTTGCCAAAGGTGTAGGGTTCAATTGGCCTGGTAGTTTGAAACTAGCTAGCTCTTTCATTTATTGCATGGAAGAAGGAATTAAATTGGCTAGTTATTACAATCACATGCAAATATCCAAAAATTTATTATGGATATTATGTCATATTAATTATGTGTGGGCATCAATGAAGTATTTTAATATACAAAATATAGTGAGCTTAATTCATTTGAAACATTATATTTTGTACATGATCATTAAATTAATAAATCAAAATTTGTATCATATAGAGTTGTAATTAGCCTAAGTTATGAATATGAAACTTGTTGGAATTTGATCTAAGAAAAAACATTAAAATTTTAATAATTTGGAAATAAAAGTAAGGATGTAACTAAGGTTCTGAAAATCAGATCGGACAACAAACTGGAAGAAGGAGAGGTTCACGGTTCGACCAATTTTGAACCTGGGTTTTTTTTTTGGTTAAAACTCACGGAGGGGCCTACGCGTTGATTTCAAAAATGAGGTTACAATGTCCTTAAAAGGATCCACTAGCTCACTAATGCTCGAACGAGCTACAATCAAAAAGAAAAAGAAACCGTCATCATAGTCTTTAATACTTATTTAAGAGTTTTAATATATAATATTTATATTAATTGTATAAGTTTATTATTTATTTAATATTAAATCATTTATTTAACTATTTAAATAAAAATTTTTAGAACGGCTGGTTATAAAAAATCAGGATCGGTTCTCTGGTTCCCAGTTGAACCGGCAGTTCAAACCTATTCTGGTTGGTTTGGTGCTCAACTGATTTTCAAGGCTGAGCCGCACCAGCCTTCAGACCGATTCACGGTTGAACCAGTCCGACCAAAAGAAAACAACATGATTGGTACCAACAGTATCACCCAATGACACTCACCCAAGCCAACAACTTAACCAATACTTGCTAACACATGTAACTCAATGCCTCCTCCAAAGTCCTCATTCTTTTTGTCCCAACTAGTCATTCCCCTCTAAGCAATTTACCTTATAGTTCTAAATCACCAACTATCAATAACTCTCTTTCATGACTCTCGTGTCACAAACAAACACAATAAATAATATCTATTGCTCTACAAATCACTTTGATGGTCCAACCATAATTCTCCACTAAACGATCCATTAAAACTCACTTATAATCAACTTCAAAATCTAAATGTCTAATATACCTCAATCAAATGCATGCATTAAGAAAATAACAATTAAATGCGCCACATGTATTGAGATATGGTAATCGAGTTCCTCATCGCTAGAAAATACCAACCATTATCTCCCACATATTATATCAACTATGCTTCAAAAAGGATCATTTTTGTTCGTTAACTTGAACTCTTTAAAACTAATATTTTTTTATAAAAGAGTTCTAATGATCTAGAGCCCCGAAATATTTATCTTCTTCTTACAGTTTTGCTATAACAATCACCTTCCATCACTATAGTAATGTGACTTGGAATGTCTTCCTCTCTTTCTACATTCTTTTATTTTCTCTGTGAACAATGTGACCACCATTCATTCCCCGTGACTTTTTTTTTTTATCTTTATTCAACTCTCCATTCTTCCATGACCTTTTCAACTCTCCATTATTTCATCTTTTTGTGCTTTCACCGATCAAATTGAGAGATCCCGATTTTTTCGGGGGATCTCTCATTCTAAATCTTTCCTTCAAGCGTTAGCCATTTTGTTTTCTGTGGTTTTTTCTCTTTTCTTTAATTTGTCTTGGTTGTATCCTTGGTTTTGAGACTATGAATAGAATTATTTTGTTGTTACAAAAAAAAAAAATCTTTTTGTGCTTTCACCGAGAACCATTCTAGTTTAATAAGTAAATTTGATGGAGGAATATTTTACTCTTGAGAAAGATCTGCCACTGCCACTTTTACCTCTTTGCCAATCAAACACAGTGGTTATGAAAGATCTTTCCATTAAGGGGAAATTTTTTTCAATATGGTGGAGTTCCTAGAGTTATTTTTATGAAAGTAGTTATTCGTCTATATTTAGCACTTTGCCTAGCTCAAACTTCTCCCATAGATGCTTTCAACTCTAACATTTGTGATTTAGCCTCAAAAAATAATTCTTGAGGTTTTCATCTCATCATCCCTAATGGCTTCACCTAGAAAGTCTATCGATGTTGTCACTAGCACCCAATAATTTATTAGTGAGGCAATCAACCTATGAAAAAGCCTAGTTTCAATCATCAAAAAGTTGAATACAAAACTTGCTTCTCACCATTTTCAATGGAGACACTATAATAGTCACCTTCCCAATAAAGATTATGATGGACTAACCTAGCCATCAAGTGTTTTAAAAATCATACATATCATGATTTTTGAATTATGTGAGCATTGCAAATGAGCATGTCCCCTAGTTGGAATTGTAACTTCAAATCTTAGAAAATTTTGTTGTTGAAAACGTTTTAGGGGAGGAAGAACCCCAAGTTCAATTAGAAGAGAAAGAGAAAACTTGGTTATTGCTTACTAACATAGCTTAGGGACATATTATATATGGAACTACAAGCCATATAATTAGTAGATAAATCCGAGCCGGGATAGCCAAGATGAAGCTTTACCTCAAAAATAGCTCGTTGTTGTTTGCCATTATGATGCTCAGGTCAGTCAGATATCAAGGGATTATATACTTTATTTTTGAAGCATGCTTTTAGAAAATATTTTGTCAAACTTTCACTTCACTGTCTAGTGATAGTGAAAACATATGAAGTGCTAGCAAATTATTTTAAGAGTTCACTACAGGAAATTCACTGAATACCAATCGTATTTCTGGTGGTCTTCTATCCGCCAGAAATATCGACGGCTATATTGGTAGTTTGACCGCCACTATTCACTGACAGTTGGACCGCCGGTACTAAACACAAAATTGTTGGAACTTTCGGAGGTCAAATGACCGTCAGAATTGGAGCCACTATTCTCTTTTCAAGACAACATTTATTCCGGTGGTTTGAAAACGGCCAGAAAATTGCAAAACCACTGGAAAAATGATTTAAACAGCCGAAAGTTGCCGCCGGTAATGAGTTATTTACTTGTAGACGTTGAGGCTTGACAATCCTAATCACACCACTTAAGAGAGAAGATGCCATTAGTAGTAATAATAATAATAATAATATAACAACAACAACAACAACAACAAATGTTTGCATGTTTTACAAATGTTAACTCATATAGGGGTTACAATTAAGCATTACTAAGCATTTTGCATTGATCTCCCTTATTTGCATGGTTGAATATATTTCAACAATATGGAAAAATATATAAGTTTATCATAATAATAATTATCAAGGCCTGGCTTCTATGACATGCTGCAAAGCCATGATACGAGTGAAGGCGCAGCGACTAAAACCTGCTTGAAGAAGTAAGCTTCTCCATTGTTTCTCTGTCCTCTCTTTCCCACCAACATAGGTCATCATCAGAATATCATAAGCTAACTTAATATGCTGCATATCTTTGCTATCATTTTCAGCTATCATCGTATCCACTATAATCAATTTTCCTTCTTCTCCAACAATGGCTTCTCGGCAACGCATTAATATCTCTAAAGCCTTTTCATCGCTCCAGTCATGTAGCACTCGCTGAAAATGGTGAAGGATTATGAAATAATTAGCAGTATTGTATGAGAAATCATTACTTACACGTCCTGCCTATAAATATTGACTCACCGAAAGGAGAAAAGCATCCGCAGGTGGCACAGAAACAAACATATCTCCAGCTTGAAACACAACTCCTTCACCCTCCTTCCCTTCCTTCACCACATGAGGCAAATCATACACAATACACTTCACCGCCGGAAAAGCCTCAACCACAGCTCTCCCCACATTCCCCGTTCCCCCTCCAACATCCACCACCACCTTCACGCCGGAAAACACCATCCCACGTCCCCTCACAACCGCCTGAATCATCGACCTCGTCGAGCAACTCATAGCGTCATCAAATCTCTTACTCAACCCTTCATCCCTCCCCGCCCATTCAAAAAACTTCTCTCCTCGCACCCTCTCAATCGGCAAAGCCATGCCTTCTTCCACAAGATAGGAATCTAAGCCATGCATGGCAGCAAGCATGTCTTCTTCGATGAGATATCTTACAACAGGAGCGTGGCTCTTCTCTGAACCTTCTCTGAGGTAGACTGAGGCGGCAATGGTGAGAGTGTAAGTTTCTTCGTCTGTTATGTTAAGCAGACGCATGTGAGCGAGGTAGCGTAGGATGCGATGGAGAGTGGAGATTCGTGTGGGAGGTATAGTTAACGAGGTTGCAAGCTCTGCTAGGGAGATTTGATGATTGGTGGAGGTGTGGGAGTGAATGGCGTCGAAGAGGCGGAGCTTGAGGGCGCATTTGAGGACCATGGTGTCCACAATGGCTAACATGTGGTTCCATATTAGAGCTTGGGATTGCAGGTCTTCTTCTGCGTGTAAAGCTTCCATTGAAGAGGTTTATAATGAGTAACAAAAGCCAAGTATTTATGCTTGATGGAGAAGCCATGCGAGTGCCAAACGAAAGAATCTAGTGGAGATAAAATGCTTCTAGCTGAATTTGTTGTTAGCTAGAAGTTAGGCGTGGCATCTTTTGTGGTTTAAAAAGACAAAGAAGGTATCTATGGTTGAGTTCACTGGATTGATTCGAGTGCTGCACTGCATTTATTTATTTTTATATATTTAGAAGAATAGCTGTGCAATGCTTTGAGGTGCATGAACAGATAATATTGACTTGTTTTTAAGATGATTTTATATTTTAATTCTATCAAAGTCTACTGCAAAATTTTAAATAAATTTATAATTGAGAATGCAACCACTGCCAAAAACTTAATGTTTCCGCATTAATGTTTCCGCATCAGTTTATAGTGACGGTTGTGAACCGCTGCTATAGATAGATATAGACAGTTGTTTTCCCCGCTGCTAAATTAATTACTAAAAATTTAATTTTTTTACCGTATTATTTTTAGTTGTAATAGTCCTAATGAGGGGATTGTGACTTTGGGCGATCAAGTATTTAATAAGAGTACACGTTTTAGATATCTTGGATCTATTGTTATCAAATTTTTTAAATTAAACGGGTTTTCGGGTTGACCCGGCAACCCGACGGGTCAACCCGAACCCGACCCGCTTCGGGTTCGGGTCAACCCAAACCCAAAAATTCCGGGTCGGGTTCGGATCGGATTTTTGGGTCGGGTCAAATATTGACAGGTCTACCACGTAGTGGGATAAAGGCTTGATGTTGTTGTTGTTGTACATTATTATTTTAAAACTACTGCATAAACTATTTTAAAAATTTCTCATTTTAATATCTCGCGATTTATCCTCTTCCTCTTGTGCCCTAGTTCCCGCTCAGATGTCAGTCTTGCAGGACCGTCTCATTCTCCTCCGACAGCAAAATCGCTCTCAAAGGCAAAATCCTTAATTTCTCCTCCACCCTTGCCATCGCTGGAGGCCAGAGCCGGAAAAGCTTGTGGATTTAACTTCTTCTCCTCCGCCGCTTCTAACAAAAAAGCACTGTGAATGTCTGATTTATTAGTAGTGAATGTTACAAGGAAAATGACTAATTTTAGATGGAATTTCAAAAAAATACATTTATGGTGGATTTATGACAGGAAAAAAATCCGAGCAAAACTCCTTTTCTTTTGTTGAAGTATCTTTTCTCCCCTCATTCTCACCTCATTTCTCTCTCTCTTCACAACCTTATCAATATGAAGTGTATCGCTACTATATACCGCTGCGTATCGAATGACACGACGCATCCTGATTGATCTCAGAACAGTCTGATAACCGCACATAATAATCTCTCTCCTTTGAAAGGGGTTCAGAGAAATTCAAATAAATCCAATACTATTTTTCTCTGTAATCCGAGCTCATTTTATCGGAGATTCTTCCGACAAATCTAGAACCGGAGACCACTTTATCACTTTCATAAAACAGCCATAAACCAAGTAAGACCTGTGAGCAAAAACCCTAGCATAATCCATATCATTGGCAAGCTTGATTAAAACATTAGCTTGATCCAACAAAGTCACCGAAAATTCCCCATATAACTTTAAAATCACGAAAAACCTACGGATTGAATCTAAAGAATGACGTTTAAGGGGAAATCTCCCAACCAACGCAAACTCAAAGGGCTTAGCTAGATGCAAAAATTCCTCTTCTGAAAACCACAGAGATGGCATTCCCCGATTCGAAGAAATGCAAAATTCCGGAAAAACATTCGAATCGACGGAACCAGAAAGAGCATCCTTAAAGGATTTAGGTTGCTTACCCGAAAGGAAACCAGGATCAAGCAATTTTTACGCCATTTAAAGCTTACCGCCGGCAAGGATGGCGGCGCAAGGGCAGAAGCCCTAAAAGGGCGAAACCCTAGCAGACGGAGAGACGGGAGCGAACATTCTTGAAAAAAAAAAGAACATTAGCCTAAGCCCGAAAATTAGGAATGTTGAAATTTATAAATATTATGAATTTCTAATGTACGCACTTAGTATTTTTCATTCAAATTCTACGAAAGCTTATTAGCGTTATGAATTTTCTATAGAAAATTCATATAATTTTTAAAGTGCATTTGATATAATTAACAATATCATGAAAATGGCATGAATGAATAATTTTGCCTATTAATTAGCTGCTGTCCATAAATCCATTAATTAGTTTCATGAACCGTTTAGTATTTCAGCATGTTTCACTTTATTTTCTTGTCTACTTAATTAATAAACTCCCATTTAAAATTATTACAGGTCCTTATTTTTCTTATAAATTTTTATATTAAAAAATTACTTTAATAAGCAGTAAGAAAGTTGTCCCAAAAGAAGCCTAAAATTATTACAGGTCCTTATTTTTCTTATTTAGTTATGAGAAAATTGAATAAGGATAGGCACTTTTACTCCTATTATAATATATAAATCATTAATATTTTATGCATATGATTTCACTGCTAAACAAAAAGGTTTTAGAAAATGTTCTATATATGCTTAAAAAATTAAAGTAAACCCTAAAGGAACATGTAGGTGTTCATCAAAAAACAATTTTGCCTTGAGTGTGACTAGGGGTGTCAATTTCGGGTCACGGGTCGGATTCAAGTTGGACCTGAAACTGACCCGAGTTCAAAACGGGTCGACCCTAACTCGACTCGGTTAGGTAAACGGGTCGGAAATGCGAACCCGGACTCAACCCGGCGGGTTGCCGAGTTGACCCAACCCGGGAAAGGCGGAAAGCTGGTCGCGCTAGGCGAGTACGGGTGTGAAGCAGTCGCGGGGTCGCGCTGCAGTGGCGTGGTCGGGTCGCGTCGCGAAGCGGTCGCGGGGTCGCGCGCGGAACGGTCATGGGGTCGCGCTGCAGCGGCGTGGTCGGGCTGGGCCGCGTCGCGGGGTCGCGCGGCAGTAGCAGGGCCGGGTTGCGCAGGGTCTCGTGAGGTTGTGCGGTAGCGGGGCAGATCCGCGCGAATAGGTTAAAACGGGTTCGCGGGTTGACCCGGCAACCCGTTGGGTCAACCCGAACCCGACCCGTTTTTCAAACGGGTCGTGAACCGCGGACATGCCCCCGCCTTCGGCGGGATTCGAACCCCGCCCACCCCCTCTCTCACGCGCTTCTTCCTTCTGCCAACTAGTCTGAAATGGAAAACTGTTATTTCTGTTACTTTTATATTATTTAACCTATATCCTATTAATTATAAAATCATTAATTTAATTTAACAAAAAATTTAAGTTATATATTCAATAATTTAAGTTATAATAAATTTAAATAATAATTTAAGTTATATATTCAAAAAATTTAAGTTATATATTCAATAATTTGTTATATATTCAATAATTTAACAAAAAATTTAAATAATAAATTTTTTTATTATAATTTAAGTTATTAAATTCAATAATTTAAGTTATATTTTAAAATAAAAATATTTAATTAAACTATGTATGTATAAATATTAATAATTTTACTCCACTTTGATGAGGAGTAAAATATGTCATGAATCAAACTATTTTAAATTTATATATAAAATTGAAAACTTAATTTAATTATTTAAAAACAAATAAATTAAAATATTTCAATTAACTATTAAATAAGTTATTAATTTTATAATAAATTAATTATTAATTTAGTAACTTTTTATATTATTATTTTTTTATCTTTTTATATTATTTTAAAACACTTTATAATAAATTATTGAAGTTATTAGTAAATTATTTATTATATTAAAATTGATTATAATAATTTATCAATTTATTTATTTCCATAAAATTTTTACTCCGCCGAAAAATCTGTCGGAAATTCTGTCGAAAAAATCAATCGGAAAAATTTAATCTTTATCCGCCGGAAAATTCCGTCGATAATGAGCAGTTTTCTTGTAGTGAAGAGATGAAAGGGAAGATTAAGATTTTAGTGGTGGTAAGGAGAAGCTCTTATGATGGTAGATGAAGAAGTTGTCGCAATAAAAAATGAAATATAGAAATAGCACCAATAATAATATTGTTGTCTCCACAACTGACCCCTATCTTCACAGTGAGTGGCATAGAGAAAATGATATCTCTATCCTTATCTTTTATATAAAAAAGGAAAAAAAAAAATATTTGATTTGCCCATTAGTAAGCATATCTTATTATAGTAAAATAAAAGATATTTTATTACCAATAGAAGAGAAGATTACAATCCATCACAAATAGAAGTATGATTTTGTTTATTTCATTATTATTTTTGCATTACTTTGTAGACTCTCAAAGTGTAGACAACTCAACTCATATCTCCTCACCAATCCAATCGGACCTTTTCTTAGTATGACACACATTAGTAAGCATATCTATTAGTATTACTAAGCCATGCCTATCGAAATTTCTTCTCATAATTACTTGATAGGGATTTATAAGACACATCCCATGAGCGAGGATACATGATCTAATAATAATTAGCTGACATGAATAAGGAATTGCTAACTTAACTTGGCTCTGGCCACCCTTTCCATCAGTGGCCAATCGCCCACCGCCGCCTATCATCACCTACTGCTGCCTACAGATGATTATCTTTGTAGCCGTCATCAGTTATCATCCACTATTGCTCACCACTGCACTTACATGCCACTGAATGTAACACCCACTAACCACTTCGAGTGATCATGCACGCATCGGAGATTCAAAAGATTTTACACTAAATTAATTTTACTTCAATTTATACATAAAAATAAATTTCTTGTATGGTGTACTCGAATAATCTTTTATCTTTTCAGCCGCACTTGACATTTATTTTAGATTATATTCTTTTTTCTCTACAAAATTTTTTTCAGCAAATTCAAAAATCCTAATTTTTTTATTAATTTTCAGAAGCAATACCCTTATCAACACAAACCGTGAATGATAGATACTTCAACCAAATCATTAAGCTTTCTTATAAATTGAGTAGTAACAAATAGGAACTTTCCTAAGATTGTGACAAATACTGACAAATTCTTTCACCAATATTTGCCTAACCAACAACTTGAATCGCATAAACTAAAAAGTTTTACATATTCTGAATTGACCCCGGTTCAAACTAACTTATGACAGCCATTTTGAACCATGAACCGGCGAATGCTCTGCATCAGCCTATCAGCCGGTTCAGACCGTGGTTGAAAGGTGAAAAACCCATGCGGTTGGCCGTCAAAATTTATCACCTCGACCGGCTTACCCCATTCCTTCAACCTCTCAGCATACTCCACCGCTCTGTCCCTCAACAAATCCTCTCCCCCGACCACCACCAGCATCGGTTCAAATTGAACCTCTCTTAACTCCGGTCCACCCGGTCCAAACGGGTTCGAAATCGGATCATCGGTCGTCGACCCGACCGGCATTGCCAGCCTCCAGAACCTATCGTTAACCTCTAAATTCAAAAAGGCATCAGGAGGACAAGTCGCCTCAGATCTCGTGCGCTGGGTCCCACCGAAGAACGGCATCAGTAGAACATATCCCCGGATCGAAACCGGTTCGAGTTCGGCCCGGCCGAGATCTGAACCGAACCGAACCGCGAGATGGTGCGCGATGTTCCCACCGGCCGAGTCGCCGGAAACAAAAACAAGAGAGAAATCCCCATCTTGAAGAAGGGGATTGGGATGTGAAGAGAGAGCTTGGGATCGGAGCCAAAGGATGGAGGAGAAGGAATCGTTAATGGCGGCTGGGAGGCGATCTTCGGGTGCGAGACGGTAGTCGGGGGAGACGATGATTGCGCGGAGATCTGCGGCGAGGCGGAGGCAGTAGTTGTGGAAATTGGGCCAAGTGCGGGATCCGATGCAGAAGCCGCCGCCATGGAAGTAGAAGAAGATGGGGAGCTTAGGGGGGTCGGTTGGGAGGCGGTGGCGAGGGCGGTAGAGGCGGAGAAGGAGGTTATGATTGGCATCAAACACGGCGTCGGCGAATTCTATGGATCCATCGTCTTCGACGGGCATGATGAAGCTTGGTTCGGTGCTTCGAAGGATGGAGCCGTCGTTGAAGACGCGGAGGACGCCGCGGCACTCTTCGACTACGAAGATTTCAGGTGGTTGGTTGGGCGCGGAGGAGGAAGACATGGTGCTGTGTTGGGTGGGACGGGACCAGTGGTAGCAGGGTGTCAAGGTTTATTTGTAGTTGGAGGAGAAATTATTATAATTTAATATAAATTTTTTGAACTAAAAATTTTATATTTAAAATTATTTAAAAAAAATATTAAACTGACGATTTTCTTATTGCTTCTTAAATTAGTGTTTTTATTAATTTTTTAATAGAAAGCTGATTTAAGAAGTAATAAAAAAGGTATCCCAAATAAAATTTAAAGATTTCACAAATTTGCCACTTTTAAAAAAATTTTGGACTAAAAAGTTATTGTAGAAAGCAATACAAAAGTTGCCCCTAACGAAACCTTAGTTCTCAATATAATCGAGTGGTCTTCGACATCCTACCCAACCCAATATTAAAGGAAATTTGAGAGGAGAAAAAGAGGAAGAAAGAAAGAGGAGATGTTACAGTCGAAATTTTGTTATCATAATGCATGGGAGATGAAGAGTCATGAGAGATTTCAAATGTTAACTGATGATTATGGTCAATTCAACAAGTAATCCTAAATGTAAAAATAAGAAACATAACTTTTGTATTATAAAAAGCGAATCCTTGGTTACGTAAGTGTATGCTAGTCGCCAATGCTCTCTTAAAAATCCACAGCTGAACATTAAGGTTATGTTTGGGATAGTTTTCTTATTGTTTTCTATAATAATTTTTTTAAAAGAATAATAAAAAAACAGTGGATAAAAGATGCCTGAAGGGAAGCCATAGCCTTTATTTGGGACAACTTATATTTTTCTATCTTTATTTTCTAAAATTCTTTTATCAACCAGAATTTCAAAAATGTTTTTTTTTTAAATAATTTTTTAAAGCAAAAGTTTAGCTATGTTCCAAACTCTATTTTCTACTAATTATTTTTCATACCACAAAATTGTTTCAAATGAAACCATAATTAAACACTTTAAGAAACCAATTGGCAGATCAAACAATCTCCACATTTTATGAGCTTAGCAAAAATAATATTTAAACAAAATAAATAAATAAAAAAACCCAAAAACGCCCAATTCCAAATTTTTAAGGCTTTAAAATATCCAAATTTTAGCTAATATTAATTATTTTAATATATAACTAATATTCAATATTTAATCACACTACCTAAAAAATATATTCTCTAGGGTTTCGTTTGTGACGACTTTCTTACTACTTCTTAAAACAATTTTCTAGCATAAAAAATTTGATTTTTATATCAAAAAACTGTTTTAAGAAGCAATAAGAAAATCATCCCAAACTAATGCTTTGTCTGGGACGACTTTCTTACTGCTTTTTAAAGCAGTTTTCTAGTACAACAATTTTAATTTTTATAATAAAAAATTGCTTTAAGAAGCAATAAAAAAGCCGCCCCAAACGAAGCCTAAATCTAAAATCATATCTACAAAAGCTGAACATCAAAAATAGTTATTTTCGATCAACATCGACCACCCACTTGATGAAATAAACAAGAGAACAAACATAAGAATGTTGGCATGTTGTGCCGCCCATCAAAATAAAACAAATTGTTCGAACTATAATATATTCCTGAATTGAAGTAGGAAAAGTAATGGAAAGTGATATAAGAAATAATGCAATGGATGTTATGTTGCATATTTAATTGGTTAACATCAAATGCAATGATTGACAACATAAAAAAGAGAACAAATTTAAGAGCTCCTCATAATTTTGTGTGTTAGAAATAGGAAATAAAGGATCAAAATAGAGGAATATTATTTCATTCAAAGTACAAAATAGCATCATCAAAAAAAATTCTTTTGTTATTTTATCTTTATAAAGTTATTGTATGTTAATTATTATCATGATTGGGGAAATCTAATTTGATTGGGTTATTCAAATCAGTTTAGTTCATAATAGTTTATAGAGTATTTTATTTTCTTGTTGTACATATATAAATAAAAGAAGTTCATAAGAGAAATGTCGTGATTTTTATGCTAAAATCTTCAAAAGACAAAAGGGAATGCCTCAATCAAAATAATGTACTATATAAAGGGTGAGAATCATGGTCAAGAACCAGCGATCGAGCAAAAATGGTAGGCATTGGTGACCGAGCAATGGCGGACAAGCTACAGAAGTTAGACGATGGAATTTAGATGATGATTGTGCAATTACAGTCAAACAATGACAAATATGATAAAATATTTAGATAATGATGGTTGAACAATGATAGCCGAGTAATAATGATCAGACAATGATAGTTATTGATGATGATCTTTTACATATAAGTGTGTGAACAGAATTCTAGAGTTCTTCATTTCTCTAAAGTCTCTCTAATTTTAGGTCAATGTCTCTTTCATGTGTAGAATGAGAGTTTATTTATAATATTATTATAAATACTTTTGTAATTTTAGTCAAAATCTCAAAATATGCCATTAAATGGCCCATGTTGTTATTTTTTAATATTTAAGTACTTTAATAATCTCAAAATTAAGCGAGCTTAGGCTCGTTGGATTTCCTTCATTGAAATGGTTATTTTGACTATAAGAACACAATATTCAAAGATCATTTGGGCATTCACTTAATATAATGAAATCACAACTATACTCAAGCGCTTGATTTTAGCTCATTTAGATTCAAAACAAAACACTTTGGCCTCATTTGACTCATTTTGTCAAAATGTTAATTTTTGTTATAAATTTGCTGAAATTAGAATTTGAACATGCCTAAATTTTATCATAAAAGTTTGCAACTCAAATATTACAATGAAATTTATGCTTAATCAAGTGGATCTCTCAATTATATATCATTTATCAAAATTTTTTAACATCAAAATACTATGTGATCTAAAAATAGATTTCGTCTTTACAAAAATTTATGGCAAAATATTATAATTTAAGAAAATCATAAAGCGCTATCAATCTCTAGATATCAGTGTGAATCTGCCCTAAAAGCTTTAAATTTAGTAAAATATATTATCTATGATAATTTTAGTCTTTCATAGAGTTGGTGGTCAATTGAAGCAAAATTTGCTGAAAATTTTTCATAATTGCTTGAAATTGGTCATAAAAACTCGACCAAAATATTTATTTTTAATAAAATGTTTAAAATATATTTTTCTTTTTGCAAAAAAATGCTAAAAAAACTTTAAAATTTTTTATAAGCTCTATTTTTTTTTTGTCTCTTAAAAGAGGCTTTACACTATCCTACATAGGTGGTACATAGTTCCTAGTTCTCAAGCTCTACTACATTTTAAAGAGGCCTAATACTATCATATATAGATAACAAACTTGAATACTTCTCTACAAAAAGCCCTAATATTATCTTGCACATGCATAGTTATGGATGATACCCGAGATTTATAATCCTTTCTGTAGGGCACCGATCTTCCTCTTAAAAAATAGTTGATTCTCATTTTTTTTTTATAATTGGATATGTGCGGAGATTTTTAAACTAATTTTTGGGATCCAATTTCTATTTTTTTCTTCAACATAGTAAATTTTTCTAGCCCGTGTCCCGCCAAATCCACCCGTAAGTAAAATCATATATGATGAGATGATGGGTTAAATATTTCAAATATTTCCTCACATTCTCACTCACTTAAGGGAGACGAGCTATAATTATTCTTAAAATAGGTATTTAGAAATTAATTGAGATTTATAATGATTCGATCCAGTGCAAATTGATCTGTTAGATATATTCTTTCGGAATCGATTTAATTTTTGTAAAATTTAATGGAATATATAACTAAATGTAATTTTAGAGTCATTCATTCAGATAGAAAATGATTTTATCATGTATTAGCCAAATTGGGCCGCACTTCATAGTGGTTTAGGCCTAAGACTTTGACCTAGGCTAGCTTATGGACACTAAGGCCCAGCCCACTAGGATGCTGTTTTAACTAGGAGCATTTTTTCTAACGCAATAAAACCATGAATTCTTTTTTAGGGAGAGTTAATTCAGGTTTATGGGTTGGGTTCATTTTTTTAACCTAAAAATGATCCGACATAAATATAGTCAATTCAATTAGTTTATTAAATGAGTCAAAAATTTCAACGATAATTAGACTCGACCTAACTTGAACCCAATCTGACACACCGGGAAGAATATTTAAGTTATGTTGGGTTAGTACAAACCTAATCTGAAACGGACATGTTATAAGTTTAGATAAGCTTTTCATTAAGATTTTGTTTAAGACAGCTTTCTTATTATTTTTTAAAACATGTTTTTAGTACAAATTTTTCTTAAACTTAAATTTGTTTAATTAGAAATCTGTTTCAGAAAACAGGAAGAAAATTATCCAAAACGAAGCCTAAAAATGAATTAAATATCTAAGTTCATTATTATTTTTAGATTGATCTGAGCTCGATCGAATTTATTTTGACTCAGTTACACAGACTCGAACCCTACCCGAATACTACACAAGTCAAGCCAAACCTAAAGTTTTTTTTGCATCAAACTCGAATCAGATTTTCATGTCAATCTAATATTAACACCTCTAACTTCTCTATCAAATACAAACTTTTGACCATCAATGTGGGCAGCTTGCGGTCGTTCTCTCAAATTAATTAGCTAAAAAATTACGTTGTTCTCTTTGGTTTCTTTGTTGAATGTTTTGATTATCAATTAAGAGGTATGTGTGAGTCCAAGCATTGTCTTTTAATTCTCCCGAAAAAAAAAAGCAAAATTTTAAAATGACATTATGTATAAATTTAATTATAAAAAATTGGAAAAAAATAAAATTTATCAAAATAAATCTAGTGGCCAGGTGGTGGCAGAGAAGTCGTGAATTTCTTTTTTTTTATTTTTTTAATTTTCTTAATGTTGATTATATTAAGTTTACCAATTAATACTATGTTAGATTTTTTTTTCTTTTTGAATTGCAATTTCAAAAACACGATTTTTTTGGTTAATAATAATAAAAAAATTTTAAATTTTATACTAGAAAGCTGCCTTAAGAACCAATAAAAAAACCCGTTCCAAACGAAGCCTAAGACAAACACATAACATATTCAAGATTTAAATCAAAGACCTCTAATTAATTGGTAGTCAAATTCATAGCTAAAAGATCAAAATGAGCTGCATTTAAGAATATGGCGCTTTAGAGAAAGAAGAGTTAGAAGTGAATCCGGGCCAAACAAAAGGAATCCCCGTTTGACGAGCGGGCTTCCACCATATGGAAGATCAAGTCGCATAGTGGTAGGCGACTAATCTGTCTCATAAAATATTGCTCCAACATAGACATAATAATTACACACTATAAGCCCTTAAGTGCGATTTTTTCCATCCCACAACGAAAATATTATGCATTGCTATGATAGTGAGGGGCACTAAGACTTAGATTTTGTTTTCTTTTTTAAGCTTAATCTTATGAAGATTGTGACTAAAGTTTCGTTTCTTACAGATTTCTTATTGTTTTTTAAAGTAATTTTTTAATATCAAAATTTTTAGTTAAAAAATTTGTGTACTTCAAAAATTGCTTTAAGAAGCAATAAGAAAGCCGTCCCAATCAAAGACTAAGGCTTCATTTGGGACGGCATAAAATTTTTCTTACTAAAATTTCATTTTAAGAAGCAATAAAAGAGCCGTCCCAAACAAAGCCTAAGACTTTGTTGTTTAGGATGACTTCTTATTATTTCTTAAAACAGCTTTTTAGTGTTATAAAGTTGCTTTTAAAATTAGTAAGAAATCTGTCTCAAGTAAGAGAGTTGTTTTAAGACTGCATTTGAGACAATTTTCTTACCCTTTTTAAAATGACTTTTTATATAACATTTTCTAATTCAAAAAAAGTTTGAACTAAAAAATTATCTTAAAATGCACACAAAAAATGTCCCAATAACCTAAGCTACTTGATAAGGATGAAGAAGTGGCAAACATGAATCCTTACACGTTAAGCTAGGTGATAATTATTGGTCAAAAAGTAAGAGAGAATTTTCAGCTAACTTTGTTAGACTACGGCTCCTTTAATTTTCAACCCTAAACTAAATTCAAAAATTCAAACTATTAAGAATTCAGCTGAAGTTTTTTTTTTCTATGGCATTTCTCTTTGTTTCAGTATACCGATCATTATTTACTTTGATATTATTTTTTTATATCTTCCTGTACACTGATGATACTGGTGGTCCGGGACCTATAGTGCTGGTTGCTGATAGGCTCACCGAGGAATTAGTTACTCCGCTAAACACCTCCTCTACTGGAGTGGCAGTAGGGAAGATACCCCGTTCTAAAAAAAAACTAATAAAGCATGCGCACCTTTTAGAACAGTTGATATTTTTTTCTTTGTCATTAGGAAAATCTCATTCTAATCATAAGATTCAACTTCACATTCTTCTTCATTATGAACATTCATAGTCATTTCTTTTGCTTTCTTCTTCATTGAGATATTTCATTTCTTTAACCTATTTTCTGCTCACAAAGTAACAAACTAAGCAATAAATCCCTAAGTTCAATAGGTTTTTAGTTGTTACAATGAAACAATCCTATTTTTCTTTGTTACTTTTTTCACATAGTTACTTACATGTAACCATCATATTTAAGAGCACAAAAAAATAATTTAAACATTTATAATTAAATTATGCAGACTAATGCTTCGTTCTAGGCAACTTTTAGCTGCTACTTTTAATTTGTTGCTTTCAAGAAAATTTTGTATTTAAAAAGTGTTTTAGAAAGCAATAAAAAAATTGCCTCAAAAGAAACCTAAAACTAATGTGGTGACCACTCAATATATGTTATAGCCATGATACAATCATCTACAGCTTTCATATGATGAGAATAATTTGTTTCAACTAGATGTTATATATGAAATATAGTAGTTTAAATAAAGGTTGAAATGCTTATTTTATAAAAAATAATAATAATTGTTGCGTCCTGGAGTAATCGCGACGGTAGAAAAATATATAGTTTAATGTCTTAGCATTGTACGAATATTCAGCACACAAGCAGATAAGAGAGAGGGTGAAGCGTTCATTAGAGACACCAGAGTTTTTACGTGGAAAACCCCTAAGAAGGGAAAAAACCACAAGGCCTATCAGTTTGAATGAATCCACTAGTATTTGCAATCGATTACAAATGAGACCCTTCCTTAGGGGAAGGTCTTGGTTTGATGTCACAAATGTACATCATATATAGCGCATTACATGGTGGGAGTTACATATACATGTTTGTTTGGTCGGCAGGACCATAGTCGATAGGTTGGAGGCCAGAAAGATCGTTGTCTGGCGATGTAGGTCGGAAGGACCATTATAGGTGACGGAGGTCAGAAGGATCATAATCGACAGGAGACTGGGGTCCGAAAGACCATAGTCTGTTGATGGAGGTCGGAATGACCATAGTAGGCAACAGAGGTCGGAATGACCATAGTCGGCAGGAGACCGGGGTCTGAAAGACCGTTGTAGTAGGGCGGTACTCTAGTAGAACTCCGGGAGTCAGGTAGTGGCCCAGTAGAAGTCCAGGCCTCAGGTGGTGTTCTGGTGGAACAGAGAGCCTCAAGTGGCGGTTTGGCGTAAGTCCGAGCCTTAGGTGGTGTCCTGGTGAAGTACATGGCCTCAAGCAATGGTACGGTGGAAGTCTGGGCGTCAGGTGGTAGCCTGGTGGAGCATAGGCCCTTTAAGCAATGGTTCGGCGGAAGTCCAGGCCTCAGGTGGTGGTCTGGCAGAAGTCTAGGCCTCAGGTGGTGGTCCGACAGAAGTTCAGGCGTCAGGTGGTGGCCTGGTGGAGCATAGGGCCATAAGTGGTTGTCCGGTGGATGTGAGGGCCTCAAGTGGTGGTCCAGTGGAGCAACGGCGTCAGACAGTGGTCCGCCGGACGTAAGGGCCTCAAGTGGTGGTCCGGCAGAGCAACGACGTCAAGTGGTGGTCCGACGGAGGTGAGGGCCTCAAGTGGTGGTCCGGCGGAGCAACGATATCAGACGGTGGTCCGGCGGAGGTGAGGCCTCAAGTGGTGGTCCGGCAGAAGTTTGAGCCATAGGTGGTGGCTTGGTGGAGCACAAGGCCTCAAGTGGTTGTCTGGCGGAGCAACGACGTCAGGCGGTGGTCCGGCGGAGATGAGGGCCTCAAGTGGTGGACCGGCAAAAGTCTGAGCCACAGGTGGTGGCCTGGTGGAGAAAAAGGCCTCAAGTGGTGGTCTGGCGGAGCAACGACAGCAGGAGGTGGTCCGGCGGAGGTGAGGGCCTCAAGTGATGGTCCGACGAAGGTCCGGCGGTGGTCCGGCGAAACTTCGGCGGTGGTCAAGGAGGAGCTTCTTCATTCTCTTCTCTTCTTCTCTTCTTGCTTCCATCCCCTTTCAAGAGAAATGAGGGGTCTATTTATAGATTTTTGGAGTGGCATGGCCTGTAAATAGGTGAGAGATCAAGGGTAAATGGGGAGTGGTTGGTGGACGGCCAATATTGAATCCCTTGATCATGGACCGTTTGTCGGGCATTTGGAGGCCTTAATGATTTCAAAATTCAGTGATCTTGGGCTCGTTGGATTTGTCTCGTCGAGCCGCTCGATTCGGCTATAAGCTAGTCATATTTGGAAATCGTTTGGTAACTCAAACAGTGGTACGAAGCTTCCAAACGCACTCCGGGTCCTTTATTTGGACTTGTTTGGGCTTGGATTGAGTCGAATTTTGTGTCGTTGGGTTCGTATTTCCAAGACGTTCAGTTCGACTATAAGTTTGCTGAAATCGGAGTTGAGATGGTCTCCGAATTAATTTTTGAAGTTTCCAACTTGATTTTGCACCGAGATTCGCGCCCGATCAAAATAATTTTTGACGATGTATCAATAATATTATCCAAACAAAGGAGAAAAAGAAATGGAATAACCCAGGAGCAACTCTCTCTCTCCTTGGTGGACAAAATAACTAATTGATGTAATTGATATGATTACAATGACAAAGTTATGATTCAAATCCAAAGAAAATCATACAATATAATCTAGATCATATAATTTAATTTAATAGAAATGTGAATTATTCAATAATTAGGATTTATGATTTAATTTTAATATAATTATTTGTGTGTTTGAGTCAATATGTACTTAAACAATTAATTTTAATATAATTATTTAAACTTTCTCACATGTTGAATTTGTTTGACAGTCACTCTACGAAGATCGAGCTTTCCGCGAGATGTTCCATATTTTATTTTTTAGACTTACACATTTTCGTTTTCACTTTTCCTTTGAGGATGCTATTTGTACTACTATATGTGAAAAATATCAAGACTTACAATATATATGGATTGAGCCTACGAGAGTTGAGAGAAAGAGATAAGAGATTAAAGCTAAAAAATTGTCTTTAATTATCTAGGTTTAAAACAAGCACAATTACCCAGTTAGATAAAAAGGAAGAGAGAGGCAAACGAAGCTTAAAAAAATGTAATAGAGAATATTTGTCACATAATTTAAAGGGATGTCTCTAGGACCATATTTTGGCCAAAACTCCAGTCGAAGATTTCGCCCCCAAGCCGAACCCCTCTCCTCTCCAGTCTCCTTGAGTTGCACGCCCTGATATTCTTCTCCAGCCGTCGGACTCGTCCATCTCCTCTACCCTAGTCATCGGCTCTCCACTTTGCTCTAGGTAAATTCCCTAACAAAGTGCTCGATAATCTCCTATTATTAATGCTTTGATGCTCATCCAAACACACATAGAAAGATTGATGTATTCTTCTTGTTTGTAAGGCTAGAGAGGGACTTGAAGCTAAACATGAATTATGGAGGTCAACCTTAGGGGTTGTTTGGTAGAATCAAGGATTTCATTTAAGTAGGATTCGTAAATCCTTCAAATCCGAATTTACGAAATCCTGAGGGGTTAAATCTTGAGAAATGTTTGGTAACCTTCATGAGAAAGCGGGTATCATACTAAGAAAATACATATATGATTTTTTATATCATATTATTTCGCTATCACTTTTAATAATAAATATTATTCTATACATAATAATCCCCAATGTGCATGGATGTTGTATATGAAAAGTGGGCAAGTTAATGCTAATGCTAAATTATTTTTGATGGTGTAAAAGAGAGGTCTACTTGACATAAATTCAAAAGAAGAGTTTCACATTATACTGCTTCCATCTAATCATAATTGATTTCATATTTCCAGAGACAAGGACTCAGAGATGACACTCATAGTATTGTACCCCTTCAACAAAATGATTTGCATCTTTAGTAAAATCAAGATAATTCAAGGTCACTCTCAATCAATTAATCAACAACTTTATTACTAAAACTCAAGGAGCGCCAATATTGTTTGATCATTATATTCAAATATTTGTATTTTCATCATGATAAAATTTGATAATAAATTTGTATCGATAATTTTACCATTACATATATCATTCTTGGTATATATCTCACAAAAAGAGAGTGTCTAAAGTGCTTTTAGAGAATTACATACATGATCAGATGTTGTTAGAGGAAGGCAGAGGGGGAAGGTATATGGCTTGGCTTCGCAAGACTATGCTTATGAGGGCAGTTCATCCACCTCAGCATTTTATGATCCTAGTCGAGCTGAAGAAAGTGTAAGCAAGAGAGTTGCATCATTGACGAGAGAGATAGAATATATGAGAAAGGTTAAAAATGAGATGCAGGCAGAGCTGCAATCATATAGAGATGAAAATCAAAAGAAGAAAGTGCAAGAGCAGCCACATGCATCACCAGACAACGAGGACACGGAGGATGATTAGTACTCTTATTTGTTTGATGAACTTATGATGAACTTATATGTGAACTTATTTGGTTTAAAGATTTGGTTTGATGAACTTGTTGTGTGAAATCAAATTCTTTATTTGTTTATTTGGTTTGATGAGTTAATTTATTTTGATGAGCATTGTAGAATTTATAATAGTTGTGATTGATTCTAGTGGCGTGTTGCCAATATAGTGGCGTGTTATACATATTTGTGATAATTGTTATCTATTTTGTGTAGGTTTAGAGTTTATGATAAAAATCAATAAAATAAAGGGGAAGCTGTCAAATTTTTTTTTCAATTGCTACAGGTTTTCGGCGGCCAACCGGCAGTTTGGCCGCCAGAAACATCGATACCGTACGGCTAACATAGCCGCCAAAAGTTCACTAAAGCTGTCGGTAATTTCCGGCCGTTTACTGATGATTGTTGGCAGTTATCCATCGATAATCCGGCGGTAATGCCGCCTGTAATTCCTGTGGTTCTGACAGCCGGTAAGCCGCTAGTGATTAACTGCGATTTACTGGCGGTCACCGGTGGTCAACCGACGATGATCTGACGGTTTGATTGTCGGTAATACTGGTGGTTTTCATAGCCAGTACGCCGCCGATAACTAACCGGCAGTCACCGGCGTTAGCACCGTCAGAAATTACCGGTCGTTTCCAACACCGGAAAGCCGCCGGTGATATAAACCTTCGAAAATTGGCCGTCAGAAACAGTTTCCTACGCGGTTTATTCCAGCAGTTTTAAAACCGCCGGGAAGCCGCCAGTTTGTTTTAAAACCACCGAAAATCTATCACTAATCGTCGGTAATGCCTGAATTTCTTGTAGTGATAAATGTCTTTTCCGTAATCTATCATATTCTTGCTTATCAATGCTTATTACTATGAATGTTATGTCAAGCTGTAAATATGAAGAAGATATGGGGCAAATTCGGGGTACTCCATCAGATAGCTCTTGTTGATCCCCTCGATCATACAATATTTGCCAATTATTTATGTTCCCAAATGATGTTAGAATTAAAAGATCTTGGGCTCATTGGATTCGTCTCGTCGATCTGCTTGATTCGATCATATGCATGCTATATTTGAATACCATTTGGTCATCCAATTTATGCTTTGAATCTTCCAAATGTGCTTCGGGTTCCCGATTTGGACCCATTAGGGCTCAGATTGGACCAATTTTGATGTCATTGGATTTGTTTATTTGAGACATTTAGTTTGACTATAAGTTTGCTGAAATTAAAGTTTGGATGGTCCATTATTTACTTTTGGAAGTTTTTTACTTGGATATGCCTCAAAATTCGTGCCCAATCAAGACAATTTTCAGCGACATATCAAGCAAATAAATAAAACATTTTCTTACTAAATTTTGTTGATAAGTGAAACATTATGTTTTAAAAAAATGAAGCATTATGCATACAAGTTTAATTAACTAATATTATATTTTATATGATAAATAAATTATATAAAATTAATGTTGAAATTATAAACATCATAGATGATGACTTCTTAGGAATGATGATCGCCGAGGTCCAATTTTCTTGTTATCTCATCTTTTTAGGGATTGAGCGGTGTGGCTCATTGATTTATGGACGATAAGTTCTTCCCCCGCTGCTCGTGCTCGAATCCCATAACTTATAAAAAAGAAAATTCATAGCCAATAATGGTTGAAACAGAATGTTATTTCTCAATAGTCATTTCAAGAGTTATCTCTCTCCATCCCAACCTTGTCAACTAAACCTTAGTACTACCTTAGATGATATCAAATGTAAAGTGCAAACAAGAAGAGTTAAGTTTTGCTATAGCCATCCTTCGCTTGCTCTTGAGCTTAACTAATTAAACTAAGTTTAAATTTGAGCTCTACTTAATTTCATGAGTTCGAATTAGCTCTTTAGTTGACTCATTTATTATGAAAGACATAAATAATTTTAATTCAAGTAATTGTTATAATAAAATGATAAAAAAAATTATGGGAGAAATAAAAAAAAAAAAACAAACCACTTAATATTAAAAAACAAGATATAAATTTTTAATTTATTAATAACTTTGCATTGAAATATTTGAATTCTAATATTTATTAAAATAATATTAAAATAACATTTTTAAATGAGTCAACTCATTAAAACTAAGGCTTCATTTTGAGACAACTTTCTTACTAATTTCTTAAGTAATTTTTAGTACAATTTTTTTTTCCAAAAATATTTGTGCTAAATAGCTGCTTAGAAAGCAATAGAAAAGTTGTCTAAAATGAAGCCTACGAGTATATTTGAGATGTCCGCAATATTTTATAGTTTTCTTTCTTACTATTTCTTAAAATAGCTTTTTAATACAAAATTTTAATTTTTTTACTAAAAGCTTCTTTAAAAATGAGTAATAAAATCATCCCAAATAAAATCATAGAGTTAATTATAAAATTGCTGTGAAAAAAACAATTTTACAACCAACTCTATGAAATTTTTTTTTTATTAAATTAGATTTCTAGTCGGTTAAGTTAGTTACACCGAGCTCTCTGAAATCGCATAGGGATGGGACCCACTGCTGCACGAATTTTGGAGCGATGGCTTTTCTTATAAAATAATTTAAAAGTCTGTTGAGAAAAAAAAAGGAAAGAAAACTTCTATGCGCCTAAAAGCAAGCGGGAAACCCGCGGGGAAGAGCGACGGCGCATCGTTCTCCGCTACCGCGCCTCCTTCATTTATTTCATTACCCAGAAGCTTCTACGTTCTCCATCTCTCTCTCTCTCCTTCAAATCGCCGATTTCGTCACGTAAAACATCTGCGGCGCAGATCGCCTTCCTACTTCAATTTCAGAGGCGAAGCTCCTTCTTATTCCTCTGCTAGTGCTCTATTTCGGCTTTCCTTCCTTGCTTTAAGATCGTGAATCTATTGTGGTCTTATCGTCTTTTTATTTTATTCCTAGGGTATGTTCAATCCATGTTAAGTAAATTTATGTTTACAAAATGAATCTTTTATCATTTTTTTATGATTTTTCCAGTTTATCTTCATCTGAAAGCTCAGTGGAGAGAAAGGTTCTTTGGGGATGAAGTTTGGAGAGACTTTTACAGGGTTTCTTCACGGAGACCAAGAGTGGTTTTTGGACAATTGCTCGCACGTAGAGTACAAGAGGCTGAAGAAGGTTTTGAAAGCCTGCAGGTCGTTGCGGGATTCGAATGGTAATGAGCAGGAAGAGAGCAATGACGGAAATGATAGTACCGGGTCAGAGCAAGTCTGCCAATGCGATATCTGTCCAGGTTTGCAGACTCCACTTTGGGTTTATTTCGTGCCCTTTTTTTTTTCTGGAACATTGTATTGTGATGCCTTGGGATTTTGTTGTTTTTTGCTGCTAAACGCATGTTAAAAATATCCTCTTGTTTGGGCCTCTTTTTGTCTTTTGGATTTATTGGCGTCATCGTATTGGTGTAATGTTCTAAGCGTCGTGAAAGATTGAGAGAAAAGAGAGGAGTCCTGAAGGTTGAATGCAGGGTGGCATATGATGCCTCTTCTGTAGCCCTTAGATCACAAAATCAGATTTATTGGTTATGTTTTTGGAAATCGAATTGAGAGGTAGATGATTATGAACTAATAAAGTCTTTCGTTAATGTCCATGTTGGTGAATTGCCTTGATTTGTTGCCACGCAGTCCCATGTAAACCACAACTACAATAAACACTTGAAGAGGTACTCAATGTTTGAAACGGGTAAGTGAGCATTGTTCGTGATAAAAAAAAAAAAAAAAAAAAAAAACTATCCATGAACTTCAAAATATATGTTAGCCTTTCGAAACCAGATAGATATTGGAAAGAATTTTGAAGCAACTTTGTTGAAGATCATCTCTTGATTCATAGTTCCAATTATAAGAGGAATAACTTTGAGATATATGGGAAGAACCCATTTTTGTTGTACTAGAACAAAATCTTCTAATATCTTTGTTCTAAGTTAGTAGATAATGAAGTTAGGAAGATGCCAGCAAGGCTATAAATGATCCAAGTCAAGCCAAGCAGGTGATTGTTCATGTTTGAGTTCATTTATTATCAACTTTTTCAAGCTCGGTTCGAGCTTCATTTTGATTCAAGCTTTTTTGTTTGTGTTCAAATTTGGTCTATTTGAAATGGTAGATGTTCAAGTTTGATTTGTGTTCAGCTTATGTTTGATTTGTATCGTGCTTGTCGAGCTTAAAATGAGCAGCTCATATAAAATTATAAAGGAGCCTTATTGAGCTATTAGTGAGCTTTACTTTTGTCATGTACATTAACTTAACAAACACACCTTATTTAGCATACTAACAGACAATTAATTGAGCCTTATTGAGCTGGTTAATGAATTTATTTAGCGAGCTTTCTTGAACCTATAAACGAGCCAGGCTATCAAGCATTTTTGAGCTTAAAAATAAGCAGCTTGTTAAGCTTAGAAAATGATATTTGTTATGACTTCATGAACACTCAAAATAAACAACCCAACAAACAAAAAGTACTTCATGTTCATTAGCAAAAAAAAAATCTAATGAAAAAATATAACATAAAAAATGAAATAATATTTTTTTAATTAAATAAAAATTGTTTATTAAAACAAATTAGGGAGTGTGGGCTAGAAAGATGGGTTCGAAGTTCATTTAGCAAGTCAATCCTGAAAGGGTTAATATTTTGTCCATAATGAAATGTACACGCCTTTGTATTGTTTGCCAGCAGTTATAGAAAGGCTTGTTGAACTGACACAATTTCCAGAAGCTTTTTATTTATTTTGGGAAATTTTGAGAGCCATGCTCAGATTCATTGATAGTGTGGTCCTACAATTGTTGTGTGCATGAAGTTAAAAAAGAAATTGCTGGAATAAAAAAGTAACTAGCAACTGAAAAAGTACAAAAATTATATTTGTTTTCAAAATCTAAAACTGAAGTTGCTAAAAACCAAAATAGGGCTCAACATTGGAGTACATATCAAAGGTTCCATCAATGCTACTAGAAGCAAACGAGCTAGACAAATTTGTAGAAGCAGCAATGTTGCACCAAATAAAATTGAAATAATTGATACCATCATAGAAATGAGACTGTGTATAATCTATATTGCAGACACAAAAATATTTTGTATACATCATCAACCCAAAAATAGTTCTAAAAGATAATATAATATGTATGTCGTTCAGCAAATGATTTTCCAGAATGGTCCAAAAGAGATATGCTCTTTTGAAGAACCTCATCAGAAATGACAATCATTGTGAAGAACAGGTAAATCAAACAAGTAACAATGTTGAACCTGTCAGCATTATAATTTCAGCAAACAGGATTTGTAGCTAGGAGAAAAACACCAGGTTAAACCAAATCAATCAAGAATGATTCCAAATCAGAATGCAAGAACCTTCCAACCACCTATCATACAAGAAGAATTTCAGAGGAAAGAACCGTTCAACCAATATTCCAATGACCAAAACTATTCCAGCATCCAAGATCATCATGTTATCAATGTTTTTTTTTTAAAAGAACAGCACTCCGCAGTCTATTTAATTTTGATAAACAGCAATTACAGCAACATGAAAAACACCCAAAAAATTAATACCTTCCAAACCATTACAGAACTAAAAGCACAAAAAACAAAGATTGCAATAAGGCAAAAAACCATGCTGCTGAGTGCATCACAATGCCCATCCAGAATGATTCCGACCATATACATAGCAGATTTAACATTTTAAGAGTAAAATGACTGTAAGTCTGTTGCATGTCAAATGAGCACCCAAGTAAAATATAAATCATGGATAACAGTAAGAAGAGACCCAAGATTCCAACTTGCATGTCATAAGAGCTCTTTGATTTATGAGGGTTTCACTAAGAAGAGAGCAGTTCAAAGGTTGGCAGTCCATGTCCTGATATATTCTGTTTTTCGCTTGCTTAAGATTAGAGGTCACAGTGGAGATATAGGTGTAAGAGTTTGATAGGAAGTGGATGTAATTTCCTCAAAATCAGCGAATGGCAATAAGGAATTAGGAAGAACATACCAATACTCTTTTTATTGCAAGATACATGAAAGAAAACAACAAGATACAGTTGGATCTTCAATTGGAGAGGAAAATCTGGCTCTCCCAAATCCCTAGCCGGTGGCTAGTGTCCTTACAACCAAAGAAATTCTAATTTCAGCAAACTCAAAACATCCACCTAACCCTAGGAAAACAAACTCCTTAAAGCATACTATAATTTTCCGCCCAAATCACCCCAAATAGCCCTCCTATCTTTCCCTCCTAGTCGCCCCCTCTTTCCCCATTCAAATTCGTACCTAGGCTCGAGAGTCTCTGGCGAAACAGAGGTTCCACTTCCTATAAATGAGGTCCAGTCCCTCCTGGACCGGTTGGACCGGTCTAACAATACCCCCTTCCAAAGACTCACCTTGTCCTCAAGGTGGAAAGCCGAAAATTGATGTTTTTACTTTGGGATTATTTGTTTAAATTGCTCTCGTTAATTTCTTAAAGTAACTCCATCGCATGTACGTTTCACATCAGTCACAGTGGAGATATAGGAGTAAGAGTTTGATAGGAAGTGGATGTAATTTCCTCAAAATCAGAGAATGGCAATAAGGAATTAGGAAGAACATACCAATACTCTTTTTATTGCAAGATACATGAATGAAAACAACAAGATACAGTTGGATCTTCGATTGGAAAGGAAAATCTGGCTCTCCCAAATCCCTAGCCGGTGGCTAGTGTCCTTACAACTTAAGAAATTCTAATTTCAACAAACTCAAAACATCCACCTAACCCTAGGAAAACAAACTCCTTAAAGCATACTTTAATTTTCCCCCCAAATCACCCCAAACAACCCTCCTATCTTTCCCTCCTAGTCGACTCTTTCCCCATTCAAATTCATACCTAGGCTCGAGAGTCTCTAGCGAAACAGAGGTTCCGCTTCCTATAAATTAGGTCCAGTCCCTCCTGGACCGGTTGGACTAGTCTAACAATACCCCCTTCCAAAGACTCACCTTGTCCTCAAGGTGGAAAGCCGAAAATTGATGTTTCACTTTCTCGTACGGCTCCCATATAGCGTCATAGTCAGGTAGCTTCTTCCATTTTATCAGCACTTCCTTGATACCTCCTTCTCCCTATCATACCCCTTTTAGCTCCAGTGATTCCAATACTACCTCCAAATCCTCTATAAGTATCATAGGTAACTCTGCACTGGATGCATGATCCCCGATAGCTCTCCTCAACTGTAAAACATGGAACACCAGATGCATAGTAGCGATCGGTGGTAACTTCAAGCGATAAGCTTCTCAAGCAGCATTCGAATGAGGCAATAAGAAATTAGGAAGAAAAATATATCAAAACTTTTTTTATTGCAAGATATATGAAGAAAACAACATGATACAGTTGGATCTTCAATTGGAGAAGAAGATTCAGCTCTCCCAATTCCCTAGACGGTAGCTAGAGCCCTCATAACCTAAAAAATTCTAATTTCAGGAAGCTCAAATTATCCACCTAGCATTAGGAAAACAACCTCCTTAAGGCATACAATAATTTCCCCCCCAAATCCCCAAACAACCCTCCTGGCCACCCCCTCTTTCCCCATTCAAATTCGTACCGGGCCCCACCCCAAAAAGCGGGCGGGAGTCTCTAGCAGAACGGAGGTTCTGCCTCTTGTAAACGAGGGCTGGTCTCTACTGGATCGGTCTAACAGCGTTCCAACTTGCATCTTTAAGCTTAAGCTGAAAATTATGTCATTTATTGCAAAAGGGAAAAAGAGGTCCCATAAATTGGAATAAGCCAAGCTTCTTGAATGATGTCCATAAAATTTTGACATCTGCTCCAATAATTCTTGTACAAAAATCTTCTTTTAAGAGGCTGATTTCCAAAAGATAATATAATAGGAGAGTGATCTTAAGATAATGGAGACACAACCTAAGGGGTATAAAGGGTATTGTTTTAACCAGTGAGTTTTGCAAAAGACCCTATCAA
The DNA here is from genome assembly GCF_001605985.2 of Dendrobium catenatum. NCBI lineage: Eukaryota > Viridiplantae > Streptophyta > Magnoliopsida > Asparagales > Orchidaceae > Dendrobium > Dendrobium catenatum. The sequence continues at coordinate 2,300,971 of NW_021318711.1, forward strand.
TAAAGCATAAAATAGGTTTGTTGAGGAATTGATTGAACCAACGGTAAGGCATGCCTATATTTTAGAATTGCACTAGACTAAAGTTAAAGATGCAAGTATAGAAATCGATAAGTTTGCAAGGGAGTCAAGGGTTACCACTAATTTTCTCCTTTTTTTCCTAATACAATTGAAGTCTCTAATAACAATCCAGGGATTAGGTATAGGATAAAAGATCCCTGCAATAGCATCCCAAAGAATTTTTCTTTTGTTAGCACCATTTTTAACATTTATAAAAGTAATGAAGAAGTTAGAGGATTGAGAATATATGAGCCAACCATAAATAAATTAGGAGTGAGTAATCAAAGTAGTAAAAGATGTAGAGGAAGCATCCCTCTTAATCCATATATGACTATTTCAAGGCAGATCAAAGTCATTACAATTATCTTTCATAGTAAAAATTTTGTATTTGCTAGAAGAGAAAGTCTTCTTGAGAAGAGGTATTCAACATAATTTCTATTAAACAAATGAGATTAGCATGATAGTTTTTGATAATGTTTTTGAACTCAGTGATTTTTCATCACCATTATTCCCTCTTACATACCAAGATATTATGATAAGGATAAACTTAAGGTAGTTATATTTGAGTACCACATTTATTCCTAGCCTTTCTTTGCTTGAAAGTAAAGGGGGTCACATTTTGAGCCTACTGCAAGGTATTAGATGTAGAGAGAGAATGATCTGGGATGTTAGATGAGCTGCTATGAAGCTCTTTGGAACCAACCAACTTGGTTTGGGGAGGATGCATGGATTTGGATGGGGAAGAGTGATGGTTAGCATCGCTTTGATGGAGAGCATCATTAGAGCTAAAATAGAAGGATCTTTTGAATGGCTTGATACAGGTGAAATGAGTGAATTAGAAGATCTGACACTACAACCAGCATTCGAAGGAGGCATGTTAATGTTTGGCAAAACAGTCTGTGCTTGAGGTGTGGATGAGGTAGGAGAAAGAGGTGACCACTTTAGTAGTTGTATTTTGTTTAGGTTTACTGTGAGAGGGCTGCAACTTTTTTTAATACTCATTCGTTTTGTAGACTCAAGAATTTTTGGATGATCGGAAGCTTCATGGGCAAAGGTGTTACATGTTACACATGGAGGGCTTCCATTCATAAAGCTCGGGTTGTTGTATGTCTTTTCCTTTAACAGAGATGGTGACAAAGATAGGGAGAACAAAGGTAGTTGAAATCTCAATTGAAATCCTAGAAGAAGTAAGCCTTGTCCTTTTTGTAATGAGAGAGTCAATGATTAAGAGTATGCCTATATTGCTTGCAATTTTTTATATACCCTTCTTTGACCAACAACATAATGGTAGGTTAGGAAGTTTACCCATATAGGTACTTCCCTAAAATCTTCTTTCAGGGGAACAAAATCTAGCTTCCATGACTTGAATATAAAAGGCTTGCTACTAACAAACCAAGGACCACCAGATAGAACCATATCCATGTTTTTCACACATGAAAATTTAAATAGAAAAAAAAAATGTCTGCTAGAGAGAATAGCTCAAAGTTACATTTAAGCTTTCAAATTCTACTTACAACAGTTAACAGGTTGCCATGTAATGGCTAACGACTGATGGCATATCCCACAAGGAAGGTCCGGGGTTTTAATCTTCCTCCAGCTCTTCATCAGAAAGTGAAATCTTCTCATCCGACGAGTTGATGAATTTGAAGAAGGAAGAAGCACAAGGGACATTAGTAGTAAGAACCTTTACAAAGAAGTTTTTATTTTTAATTTTTTTTTTCTTTTTGGGGGGAGATGTGTACAGTTTTGAACCCAAAATCAAAGGTGGAACTACTGAGAGAGGCGGGAACTTCGAATCGCCATACCGTTTAACTCTGGTTAAGCTAGAGTACCAGTTGCCGATCCATGATGGAATGTGAGAAGAAAGAACTAGAGGAAGAGAAAGAGATGGCGGCACGAAACTTAGGAGGGACTGTAAGCTCCGCAATGTGAGCAGCTGTGAAGACAGAAAATAGACTTAGAAAATAGACTAATCTATTAATCATTTAACCATCCTCTTTTTTATCTCACAATTTCAACGCATGCAGAGAAGACAGAGGAGAATAGTAGAAAATAAAAACACAAAATTAATAACCAACTAAAACATCATCTTGCTAATACATACAGTATATAGGCCAAACTTGGATGGTGAAGAAGAAGATGCTACGGCGTGTCCATGGCTTGTAGACAAAATCGATTGCAAGAGGGTCGTGTAACTTCTAACTGCAGAAAAAAAATGCTCGTGTGACCTTCTATTGCGGAGAAGAACAGGAAGCTTGTCCAAGCCAAGAACATGCAACCTCCGATGGGAGATAGTTGTTACACAAATCAAGTTATGGTGCAAGCCTTGTTGCGAAGACAATGACTACTTGTATGATTTCCTAAGGGTTCAAGCGATTTCTTGTGCCATGAAAAACTCCCTGCTAAAATGATTGTTGAATTATGTACATTTGTGCCCCATGTATGTTGAATTATGTACATGATCTCAAGATATTGCACTTCTATTTGAGTGATCTTTGGGACCTAATGTGTGTGAAAGTCAGTGAGCTTGTGTATAAACGAGTCCATATCTATTGAATTATATACATGGCCTCCATATGGCTTTTCTAGGTGTATCTTATTTAACACCTTGTTCCTAGCCCTACAAACAAATACTTTTGTATATATGCATTAAATCTACCTTTTAGAATTCTCTCTGCAATTGCAAATTTAAAGAAGTTAACTTGATTTTTAAGATAATTCAATTTGTTAATCTAAGTGGATTAAAATTTTGGCCTTTTACTTTTTCTTGCGGTACAGCGTTTTGATAATATATTTAGTCTTATGTACGACAGTATGCCTTGAGAACTCTTCACATATTTGTTTGCCCAAGTATTTTCTAAAACAGCTTTTAAAGTGTAGTTTAATTAGCTTGTAGCATGGATGTTACTTCTTTGCAGCCCATATAGTTATAGCAGTTCTAATGCTGAAGATTCATTTCTTTCAATTGTTAGCTTGTGATCAGAAGTTCTTTGATGAGCTATCAAAGGAAGCTTCAGACATTGCTGGATGTTTTAGCTCAAGAGTTAGGCGACTTCTCCATTTTCACTTTTCCAATGGATTGCAACGGTATATGCGGCGCCTTAGCCATTGCTTTTCAGATGATCAGCAAACTTCTGTTCAAGAAGTGAGGATGTTACTTGATTATGTTACTATGAATGCCGTTGCTATAAGAAAAATACTCAAGAAGTACGATAAAGTAAGTTTTTCTGTAGGTGGCTTCCATCCTTTTATTTTACAGTGATGAGTTATTTTCAATGTAATTCCATTGTAATTTCTTCGTGTCGTAAGGTTCATGGCTCTGTTAATGGTAGAAACTTCAAGATGGTAATGCGTGCTAAACGGATAGAACTATTGCAATCACCTTGGCTAATAGAACTGGGTGCATTTTATTTGAACTGCGCTGGTTCAGATGCAGGTGAACCTGGTTCATTTTTCCGAAAGTTCTCTTGTGATCTATCTGATTCCCAACCTGTAATGACGATGGTTCTATTGGATTCCATTACCTATGAATACAGTTTGAGTTGCCCCATCTGCTTGGTAAGGTTCCTCTTTTATACTCGCATATATTGTCACTGAACAATTCCATGTTTATACTGGAGTAGATATTGTGCATCTTAGTTTTATGTCCTTAAATATAGTTAGTTGCTTTCTGTTAATAGTGTGCTAGGTGTTTAGTTTGCATGCCAGCGTTCGATCTTTAGTATGTGCTTGGTGGAGTCTTGTTCTGTAAATAATATAAGAACTCTCTATGGCTATGGGTATCCAAAAAATTTTGATCGAGATTGTGGCGACAAAGCTATTTGAACAAGGGTGTGGTCCTTTAGAAAAATAAAAGGGCTTCAGTTTTAGACTTTTAGTTCTTATCAATAAGGTTATATCAATACATGTGATAAATCATAGTTCTTATCAATAAGGTTATATCAATACATGTGATAAATCAGGCTGGAATCAACATATTTGTGTTTCACTCTTCTTAACTTTTCCTCAGCCAAGCTTAGCAGAATAGCCAATTAAGCACAGTATTATTAGAATAGAAATTTATTCTTCTCTTCATTCCTAATATTATGTTGCTCGCAGTAATTGTAGCCTTTTTGGGATCTCGCATCTATATTTGATATATTGATTTTGTTTCCCAATTTTTGTAGAACAGAAGGTATATTGAAAGATATATTTGTTTGTTTTAATCTGGAGGATACAAGTTTTGGGCATTGGCCTATGCACTGCATATATTTGGGTTTTTTCAATTCTCCCTTTCTTGTAACTTTTATCTTCTTCTTTTTTTCTCTCTCTCTTGATGAGAAGTGTTAATCCCAGCTTTGTCATTTATACGCTGGTGTTGACCTCCATGTAATAACCAAGAGTTTGATATATTGATTTTGTTTCCCAATTTTTGTAGAACAGAAGGTATATTGAAAGATATATTTGTTTGTTTTAATCTGGAGGATACAAGTTTTGGGCGTTGGCCTATGCACTGCATATATTGGGGTTTTTTCAATTATCCCTTTCTTGTAACTTTTATCTTTTTTTTTTTTTCTCTCTCTCTTGATGAGAAGTGTTAATCCCAGCTTTGTCATTTATACGCTGGCTTAATCCCAGCTCTGCCAAATCTTCCTTTTTTTTCTAAGAAAAGAAAATTAAAGGCTTTAAGGTCAATAATATCAATACTACCAAATTCTTTAGGCCTGCAGATGTTTTTTCCAGCTAGCTTGAATAAGGCCTTCGCCATTTTCTTTGTCTCTATCCAAATAAGTTCCTTATTTATATATAAGATCAATAATATTTTGGCCGCCAAATTCTTTAGGCCTGCGGATGTGTTTCCAACTAGCTTGAATAAGACCTTTGTCATTTTCTTTTCCTATCCAAAATAAGTTCCTTCTAATGCTATTAATTTAGTTGACACCCACTTATGCAACCAAAAAAAAGGAAAAAATAAAAAAAATGTATAATGAGATAGAAGTAAGGATTGAATTAATTAGAATAGTTCAGTTCATTTGGACAAACTGTTGCCCTTCTTCCTAATAATCTTTTGATTGATGTTGTCAATCAAGGGGATCCAAAAGGATTTTTGCAATCATTTTGCACCATGATGAATACCCCAATAATTGAAATGAAGTTTTTCCACAGAACAGCCCATCACCTCAGCAAGGTCTCTACTAACATAGTTTCCAAGAAAATTTTAGGAATATTTGTAGTAGTTGATTTTCAATCCATAAATGAATTCAAATAGAAACTGAATGTTTAAGGAAGATAACTTGTTGTTTGGGAGTAGTACCCAATCAAAGAATCTAGAAAATTGAATACTGCTCCAGGGAGACATCGGTTGCGACTGAAAGCATCTTGTGAAGAATGCTCACCAGTGTTAAAATAAGACCCAATGGCTCCCCTTGTCTTGATTTCTTAAAGGTTTTAATTTTTTTTTCCAAGTTTATCATTCTTAATAACTTGTGAAGTAGCATCCACAGTAGATTCTTTCACCCAAGAAAAGAAAAGAAAAGGAAAGAAATGACTAGTAAGAATAGAAAGAATAAAGTTCTGATCACTACGTCCAAACACCTTGCCAAAATGAACTTTAAAGATGAATTTTTCCATCTTGTTTTTGAGTGAGCAATGGAGAATTTCATGAGCTATAGTAATACAATCCATAGTACTCCCTTCGATGAAAGCGTCTTGAGAAGAACCCACTAATTTTACATTCTGAATGATGTTGCAATTTTTTTATTTCCTATGCCAATATCGAGGAATTATGGCCTCTTGATTGAGCTCCTTTTCAAGGGTAGCTCACATTGATCTATAGGCTGGAGCTTTGGCTATTGACCAAGAGATCTTGAATTTAAGCTTGCCTATGCGATGTATGTATGTGTTTCCCTTTAATTGGCTAAAAAGTAAAAAAATAAAAGAAAAACTCCTCAAGTATTAGCTTCTAAATCCTATTTTATTAAGGTTGGAAATATTAGAAAATGACTCCTCGTTCTTTAGGAGAGTATTTCTAACATTTTTTTTCTGGAGAATTAAAGGTGTGAATACTTATCATTTTAATGGAATTCTTTTGACAGGATACCGTATTTAATCCTTATGCTTTGGGTTGTGGACATCTTTTTTGCAAAAGTTGTGTTTGTGCTGCAGCGTCAGTTCTAATTTGTGATGGTCCTAGATCTGCATCTCGCGAGGCCAAATGTCCTGTATGCAGGGAGGTATGTTTCATTATATAATTTATTCAGTCCTTTGTATGTTAAATAATTTATATTTTCCTTCTATGTTCTTGTCTTACATTTATAATGAACTGTAAACGGCTGGTCCTAAATGTTTTAATGCGACAATTAGCCTCCAATACCATCTACTAATCTAAGAAGCAACTCCATTTTCCCTGAATTCCTCCAACTATTCAAATAATTTAGCCAAGCTGTGCGTGGGTTGTATGGAGTTTGTTCTTCTCAACGAGGAAGCTTAGCTTCAAATCATCTTTAAACTGTTCACTATACTAAGGCTTCGTTTGAGACGGCTTTCTTACAGCTTCTTAAAGCAGCTTTTTTGTATACAAATTTTAATTTTTGTATTAAAAAGCTATTTTTGGAAGCAATAAGAAAGCCGTCTCAAACGAAGCCTAAATTAAACTCAAAATAAAATAGTGAAAATAAGCATTTTATCATGGAATTAAACATCTTCCATACAGGTCGGCGCCTACCGTGACCCAGTGCATATGTTAGAGCTGGATCATCTACTACGAAGCAGGTAACTTCTACCTGATTGTTCTTTGTTTGCTTTTCTTTTTCTAATTTCCAGTTCAATCTTCAAACCGAGCTTCACTGCTCAATATCTTATTGAAATCCTTCATAGGTGCAAGGAGTACTGGAAAGAGAGGCTAAGAGAAGAACGCGCTGAGATGGTAAAACAAGCCAAGCTGTACTGGGAGAGGCAGACCATAACTGCGTTGGGATATTGAATCTGCTTATTTTTTTTATCTCTAACTGCATTATTCAGAATCTACAGGCAATAAACCTTACTAGCAATGAAAAGGAATATGCGTATATGGTATATATAATGATTTGTTGCCACAGAACCTGAAGAAATTATGGCTTTTACTGATTCATATTGTTTCATTTTGTCATCTGGAATTTGGAATTTGGTCTCAGTTAGTTTGGAAATATTCTTAATTTTTAATAATTTTGATTGTTGAAAAACATAAATTAATATAAAAATGCGTAATTTTTTTTT
>NW_021318711.1:2309007-2338689 GCF_001605985.2 Dendrobium catenatum
AAGATTCGTTACAAAAATTGATTTAAAAATAAAAATTCTAATGATTGGGAAATATATAAAGAGGCCAGCAAGGAGTCTAAGAAGAGGTGTCAAAATTTGACCCGACATGAAAACCCACCCAAACTCGACCTAGAAAATTTCAGGTTTATGTTAACTTGTTTTCCATACAGGTCGAGTTTGGGTTTGAGATTCCGACCTGTTTAAAAAATTGGGTTTGGTTCGGGTTGACCCGGAAACACGAAATGACCTGATGCCCCCGGACTCCCCTTCTGCAATGCGATCTATCCCATTTCCAGACTCTGTATCTTCGCCCTCCGCATTGCATCGGCTTACCCGGGCTCCAACACTCCACCCTCCTATGGGCTCATGCTCGCTTCCAAACTCCGCTCTTCACACGTCGCACGCAGCGCCACCAAGCTGCGAACCCTCCCACCATCCCAATGACCCATGGTCGTGTCAGGCCATCAAATTTTGCTCTCCATACATCCAGCACTAGTGAGGCATGCCCACGCTCGCATCCGGATATGCACCGACTCACCTAGACTCGCGCGCATCCATATTTTGCTCCTAGTTCGTTGGTCGAGTCAGGTCAACCCTGTAACCCCACAACTCTGGTCTTGGTCTGAATTTTCAACCCATTTATAAAATTGGGTTGGGTTTAGGTCAACCCTTTTGCACCAGGTCAATTTCAAGTTTGACCTGAACTCGACCCGAAAACCCATTATAACACCCCTAAGTCTAAGAAAGCATTATGCGATGCAAAGGTTTTATCTTTTAATGATTTATATAATATATTAGATACTGAGGAGGATGAAAGCTATATATATATATATATATATATATTTAGATTGTAAGGAGGGAGATATATATATATATATATATATATATATATAAGTTAACCAAACTAAACGATAGGAGTAGTAAGGATTTAGTTCAATAGAAGTGCATTATGGATGAAAATAAAAAAAAAATGTTTTTATTAGAAAAAATATTCAACAAAGGTGGATGAGATATTTTGCTAAACTTTTCAATGAAGATATATCATGAGAATATGATTGACTTTAGTGACCTTAGCACCCTAAATGAAAATAAAGATTTTTGTTATTATCTAAGTATTAGTAAAATTAAAGTTAGAGAGATTTTAAAGAAAATGAAGTGTGAAAAAGCTGTTGGACATGATGATAGAAAATGAAGTGTGGAAAAGCTGTTGGACATGATGATATTCCAATAGAGGTGTGGAGATGCTTAGGAGATGAAGGAATTTCTTGGCTTACTTAACTTTTAATATTATTTTCAAGGCTAAAAAGATGTCAGATGAGTGGAGAATGAATGTATTGATTCATATTTTTAAGAATAAAGGTGATACACAAGTTTGTGTGAATTATAGATGAATTAAATTATTGTGTCATACTTTAAAACTATGGGAGAGTTATGGAGCATAGGTTGTGGTGTGATACTAATGTTTCTCAAAATCAAATTGGATTCATGTCGGGTAGGTCTACTATTAAAGCTATACATTTATTGAGAGGTTTAATGGAGAATTATAAAGAGAATAAGGAGGGTCTACATATGATATTAATTGATTTACATAAAGCATAAGATAAAGTTTCAAGAGAAGTGTTATGGAGAGTGCTATAAAACAAAGGGTTTATAATGCTTATATTCAAGTAATTAAGGATATGTATGCAAAAGCTGTTTCTTGTGGTTAAACACAAGGTGGTTTGACAAAATATTTTCCTATTTCAGTTGGATTACATCAAGGATCGGCCTTAAGCCCTTATCTTTTTTCTTTAGCTATGGATGTTCTCATTAGACATTTGTAAGTGGTTGTACCCTGATGTATGCTTTTTGTTGGTGATATTGTTTTTGTTGATAAGACTGGAGAGGGAGTTGAGGTAAACTTGAATTATGGAGGTTAACCTTACAATCTAAAGGTTTTCGTTTGAGTTGATCTAAAACTAAATTTATGGAATGTAAGCTTAGTAGTAATAGATCTAATGAGGGGATTGTGATTTTGGGCGATCAAGCCATTAATAAGAGTACACGTTTTAGATATATTGTGTCTATTATTTTGAGTGATGGTGAAATATATGAGGATATTATTAGCAGAATTCAAGTTGGTTGGTTGAAGTAGAGGAATGCATAAGGCTTATTCTGTGATAGAAAAGTCTACTAAAACTTAAGGAAAATTTCTATAAGATGGTGGTGAGACCTACAATACTTTATGGGCAGAATGATGGCCCTTAAAACAAAAGTATAATATTAAGTTAAGTGTTATAGAGATGAGGATGCTCAGGTGGCTGAGTGGCTTTACTCTTAGTGACAAGATACGAAATGAGCATATACGTGAAAATTTTTTAGTAGCTCCAGTGGAAGATAAGATTAGGGGAGTCTTCTCAGATGGTTTGGTCACATAAAACAATGGCCTTTCGATGACCCGATTCGGAAAGTATATGTATTAGAATTGGCTTATGTTAAGAAAGGTAGAGGTAGACCTAAAAAGACATGGTTAGAAAATATTAGAAATGATCTTTCTTGATTAGATTTAAATGAGAATTTGATTATTAACATGACAATGGAGATAAGGGATTCATGTAAGGTACCCCACTATGTGGGATAAAGGCCTGATGTTGTTTTTGTTGTTGTATTTGTAGTTATACATCATCTTCAAATTCTATTAGTAATAATAACAAATCTCTATCTTAAAATAAACTTCTCTTTCTCTCTCTCTCTCTCATATTGAAATATCATTAAAAGATTCATATGACCAAATATGAATTTTATTGTAATTTTGACATTAGAAGTGTTTTATTGTAATTTTTATATTAGAATTTTTTGTTATTAATTTTTTTATTCTATCATGCATATACAATAAATCTAACAGATTGAAACTCAATTGATAATAATCTAAATTTTAATTGATTTGAAGTCTAAATTAGTATCCTTTGACTAAAAATAACTTATTCAAAATTAAATCCTTTAAGCAAAGCTAAGATCTTTAAGACTTATTATTTTCAATTTTTCATCAAGATCTTATGAAACAAATTTTGTGTATATGATAATTTCAAAGGTCTTTATCAATTAAACAACTTAATAAAATTTTAAATTAATAGCGTAATTAAAATAGCCCCCCTTGAAATCAATAGTTTTAGAAAGTATACGACTTGAGAAGGACAATTAAACCTCCACAACTAATTTTAGGATATTTTTAAATGTATAGAGCCAAAATTTCTAATATTTGTTACTTCTATTGAAGTGTCAACTCCATAGAAGGTTAAATTTATTATTCAAGCAATATGGATGTTCATGGAGCAATTATGTTTTTTTTTTTTTTTTATTATAAGTTTGTGTAATGAATTTTTCAAAGACTTAATATATATTTCCGGATGCCACAAAAATTAAAGTGCAAAAATAGAGGGCAAATTATTTATCATATGAAAATTCATCAAATCAAAATTAAATCTTGATGCAATCTTTGGATTAAAGCATATTGATTTAAATTCATGACCATTAAATTTTGATTTTAGCGAGCTCATAATCAAATTGGATGTCTTGATGAGACAAACCTGAACTAAAAGTGATATGGTTTGAGTTCAAATGAGTTCAAATCAAGCATTTAAAGCTTATAGATTTAAAATCATGGCCATTAATTTTAATTTTAGTGAGATCAAAATCAAATTGGATGTCTAGATGAGACAAACTCAAACTAAAAGTGGTCTGGTTGATCCCAAATAAGCCCAAATCAAGCAGTTAAAGTATGATTAAAAGTTTTATGATATTATTTGGATGACTAAATGATCTTTGAATTATTCGTGCATATAGTCAAAATGAGAGGCTCAACAAAAGAAATCCAACGAGTCCAATATCACTTAATTTAGAGGGCATTATGATACTGAAGTATTGAAAAAAAAAGTTCAAGATTAAGAAAATTAATGTGTCGTCATTTAGGATATTTAGGTCACCAAATAATTTCCATGCTTCTCCATCAGCTAGGTGTCGTAACATGTTATCCCTATTTCATTGTGTAGCATGTCAGTTTCATCTGCAATTTTTTTTTTTACTTTTAAATAATCTATGTAGTCAAGGAATCAAGGAAAAAATATCAAACAATTTTAGCAACCTTCGTTTTAGCCTTCTTTCCATATGCAATATTACTACTTTGATTTGGAACCCATTTTAATGCTCTACAAGTTGCACATACATTTTGATCAGACGTATCAACCCAATATAACATGCAATTGTTAAGAATCTGTGTACCTTTGTATAACCAAGATCAAAAGCCTTCATGGATTTCTTCAACCCGTATTTATTTCTGGGTAATGAAGTCTCCTTATGAAAGGCTTTGATTAATAACTCTAACAGCCTATCAAAAGATTGTGAAGTCCACGAATTTAGATATTTCAAATGAAATAGGTGCAATATGAATGATACCTTTGAAAGTTTCTAACAAGATATAGTTCTGCACCTGCACCTTCTAATAACTTCGATAGTTTTTCAACATTATTAGTTAAATATTGAGCATGGTTTTGCTAATGATCTGCTAAGTTAATTGATTCATGGATTGGAATAAATGCATCTCTCAATAATCTTTCAATGTCATGTTACTATGTCTTAATATTTAGTGTTATAAAATCAGAGGCACTACCAGTAGCTTCATTTTCTGCACCTACAAATATATTCGTTATAAAATCCTCCCCATATCAATTCCAGAAAATATATCTGATGAAAAATCTATGAGACATAATGTGGTTCTTTACATCGTTCATTGAATGAAAGTATCTGTTGATGCATGATTTACACGGCTATAATAGTTTTCCTGATAAATTTCTTGCTTCGACTAGCGAATAAAAATAACCAACTCCCTCGTTGTACTAGCAACTTCATCTTGATTTGATTATCCAACTTTTATACATTTAAAAATGAAGTCGTAATTTGAAAGCATTGGCAATAAATTCTTATTATATTTATCAAGATCAAGTAACGTAGCAATGAAATTATTACAGACATTTTTTTTCTCTATATGCATAACGTCCAAATTATGATGCAACAATTATGACTTGTGTAGGTATCTCCTTTGTTGTATTCCTTTTTTTTAATCCATAGTAGTTTCTCAAGCTAACTATTAATTGATCCCATTTACCTTTTATATTGTAATAATTTCTTTTTATATTTTAACTTTGATGAACTTTGGACCCTCAAACAAAATTAAAATTTTCATTTGGAGGAATTAACTATCACGCCTCGGGATCTAAAGTGGAAGAATATTATTTCTTTTATTTTTTATTATCCTTTTATCTTTTTAATTCTTCAACAGCCAAATTATTGATAACTAAAGCTAATTAATTATGTTCAGGAAAATATTAGAAAATAAAAAAACATGATTACATGTATATAGATAATATTTATATTTTATTTTAAAGTCTGAAATCCAAAAGAGTACATACAATGGCCACTACAAGATATAAAAGAATACATATAAAACTAAAGAGCTAAAATAAAACTAAACTAGTATTATTGTTTAGCCTCAGGCTACAGGCTTCTTACATTTACTTGAAATCATATTAAATCATATAATGGGCACATAGCCCAACAAGTAACTAAAAGTTATCACTATATTCAATGCAAAACAAAAAAAATTAATATGCATAATCCAATTTCAGTCCATATCAATAAAAAATCAAAAGTCTATCAATGTAAGGAACAAGCAATCTATAAATTCTGTATCACTCGATCAATAGTAAAATCAACTTGATCAACAAAGCCAAAAAGAGGTCTATCAACTATAAAAAATGGTAAAAAGGGTTATCAATTAAAAGACTATGTTAGTATATTATGCTATATTGTAAATATTAAGGTTAGTTCAATCAATTCTATATCAATTTTACTATCAAAGTAACTCAATGCACTGTCATATAAATATAATCATGAATGTGATTGTGAATATAATGCAAGACATCTAACTTTAATATGGTATTTTTATTACTTTATTTGTTACACATTTGTCATATTAATCCATCATTATCTGTCAATCATATATTTCCATTATGCATATTAATCATTTATTTTAATAGTTTGCTTTCAATAATAAATGAAGAGTCATCACTCTCTACCTATCAATATAATTTAGTCCTCAACTAGGATGACACCACCAATATTTTATTTTAAGGAATATCCATTGGCCCACTCCTTCAATGTAGGGTATCAAGTTTTAAGAGTCAACTCATATAAATTTAATGTTAACAACCAGCCTTTCTTGCATATATACATGTAATTTTCATATTTATCTCGTATTAGTCATGTCATTTTTCTATGCAATATAAGTCAATATCTTATGTGAAATGCAATAATTCATGAAATGCAAATAAACCTATAAAATTTGAATATAATGCATTTACTTTAGAAAATCATAACTTCCAATTTTCCTAGTAAAATTCAATAATATTACAGCCAAAATTATTGTGAAGTTCATATCTATCATATAAATTCTGATTTGATCTGTTTGTTCTGATCCGTACGACTCCGATTCTTCTTTGATATATTTCCGTATAAGTTCTGATTTGATTCTGTTCTGATTCGAGATACGATTCTGTTCCGATTTCTGAGTGGATTTTGGTTTGATGTGTTTGGTTTTGGATTCTGGAAGTTTTGATTGGAGGTTTGTTGCTTTGTTGAGCTGTTGAGCTCACTCTTGTTTTCTGGTGGTTTTCAGGTTCTGGGAAAGGGAAGGAGGTCCAGGACTAGATTTCAGAGTCTGATAAGTTATAGGTATTATTTTGTACTGTTGATTTTTGTACAGACATGGCTTTTCTGCTCTGTTTCTTTCTGTCTGAGCCATGGTCTGTAGTTGTAGATGATTATTTTGAGGAAAAGAAAGAAAAATATAGATGTTTTGTTCCGCTGCATTTGATGTTTCATAGTAGCTCTACGCGTGTGTTGTTTTTGAGTTGAAATATTTAGAAGAATCAGTTCCGAAATAAATTCCAAAGCCAGATCCTGGTCTGTCTGTTCGTTAAGCTGGTCGCGTCCTAGTGCGGGCGGGATCCGTCTCAGGTCGGGTCGTGACACGAGCGACCGTTGTTTGTTTTTTAACAGACCAAGATAATAAAGCAGTGTCGAAGAATAAGCAATATCCAGTGGTAGACTTGCGATCCAATGGATCCCCTGCCCAGTCGGAGTCGGAGTATGCTGAGAGAGTGAGTTCGGTTTTAGGGAGAACCAAACTGTAATTTACAGGGCCTTGTAGATAACGCAGGATGCGTTTAAGTAGCTGAAAATGCAGTTGCAGGGGAGAGTGCATATGCTGACATAATTTATTAACTGCAAAGGCGATATTTGGTCGAGTCGATGTAAGATACTGAAGCGAGCCTGCAATTGTCCGAAAGAGTTCAGGCTGAGCGAACGGCTGCTGGAGAGAAGGATCGGTTGGGAATTTGGAGGGAAGAGGTGTGAGGAGGGGTTTGCAATTGGTCATGGATGCCAGATTGAGAATATCCAGAATGTAAGAACGTTGAGATAGGTGGTAGCTATCGGCGTAGCAACGAAATTCGATGCCAAGAAATTTGGATAGGTGTCCAAGATTTCTGGTATGAAATTGCTTTTGTAAATTTGAGATCAGCATTTGGATAAATGGAGAGTCATTACCAGTGACTAGGATGTCATCAACATAGACAAGTACATAAATATGCGTTTTGTCATGGTGGTAATGAAAGAAAGACGGGTCTGCCGAGCTGGGTAAAAATTGTTGTTGCCTAAGATAGGCAGATAGCATCGCAAACCAGAGACGGGGAGCTTGCTTCAGCCCGTAAATGGCTTTGTGGAGGAGGCAGACATGATTAGGATGCATCGTGTCCTCAAAGCCCAAGGGTTGAGACATGTAGACGGGTTGATCCAGTTTCCCGTGTAGGAAGGCGTTCATCACGTCGAGTTGATGAACTGACCAGTTGTAGTGTAAAGCAACTAGAAGGAATAAGCGCATGGTTGTAAATTTAACCACAGGACTGAATGTCTCCAGATAATCAATACCATACTGTTGTTTAAAGCCCTGAGCGACAAGTCTCGCTTTGTGCCGAGCGACGATTCCGTCGGCAAAGAATTTAAGTTTGTAAATCCATTTGCAGCCAATGATCGTCTGGTTGGGCGGCAGTGGCACTAATGACCAAGTACCCTGATCTTGTAGAGCTTGAAACTCAGTGGACATAGCTCGACGCCAGTTGGGATCTTTGTTGGCAGTGGTGAAGCAAGTAGGAGGTGTGTGTAATGAGTGAGAAAGATCAAAGATGGTGCGGGGTTTAAGATGGCCAGTTTGGAATCTGGTAAGCATTGGATGTTTTGGTGGGGGTTGGATAGGGAAGGAGTGGGGCGAGGAAGAGGTGGTGGTTGGGGTAGTTAAAGTAGGAACAGGGGAAGACGAAGTGGAGGTAGCTATCGTGGTCGGAGAAGTGGAGTTAGTGAGAGTAGAGATGTCGGCTGGGAATGTAGTTGTAGGTTGGTAGGGAGGAAAATATGGTAGAGTGGTGGATGAGGTTGGTGTGATCGACGTGATTGGAGGGACAGAGGGAAATAAATTTTCATTAAAAACAACATGGCGGGAAGAGAAAATTTTGAAAGTGATGGGATCAAAACATTTATATCCCTTCTGATTTTCGTTGTATCCTAAGAAAATGCAGGGTATAGAACGCGGGGATAATTTATGTGGTGCGAGAGGTTTGATCCAGGGGTAGCACCTACATCCGAATGGACGAAGGAGTGAGTAATCAGGCGGAGTCTTATAGAGAAGATGGTATGGGGATTTGGAGGACGTATTTGGTGAGGGTAGTCTGTTAATGAGGAAGGCTGCGGTGAGGATGGCGTCAGACCAGAAGTAGGATGGTAAACAGGCATCAAGGAGAAGCGCACGAGCAGTGTCGAGTAAGTGACGATTCTTGCGCTCGGAGACGCCATTTTGTTGAGGGGTATGAGGACAGGTGAATTGGTGTGTAATGCCCCTGTTGTTTGTAAAAGTTTGTAAGGTTTTATTGTTGAACTCAGCGCCTCCGTCGCTACGGAGCGAGCGAACAAAGGATTGAAGATGTTTCTCAATTTTATTGATAAATTGAATGAGAATTATGGGAACTTCAGATTTTTGTTTGAGCAAGTATAACCAGGAATATTTTGTGCAATCATCAACTATTAATAGAAAGTAACGAAATCCATTGCTAGATAAAATAGGGGACGGCCCCCATACATCCATATGGAGTAATTCTAAAGGAGAGCTAGATACATGGTTTGAGGGGAAGAAAGGAAGCCGGTGACTCTTTGCAAGAGCACATGAATTACAAATAGAACGGAAAGAGGTAATATAAAGAGACGGAAAAGCTTTGGAAAGAGCAGACATAATTTTAGTATTCGGGTGGCCGAGACGACGATGCCAACAGACAACAGATCGAGATGGAGCGGTGGTTGTGTGAGAAGCAACTATGGAAGGTTGAGAAGGCACAGGGTAGAGACCATTAAGGCATCGTCCGCAGAGAAGAGCTTGTTTGGTCTTCGTATCCTTAACACGAAAACTAGTTTTATCAAAGGTAATGGAGCAGTTGTTATCATGAGTGAGTTTAGAGATAGAAATTAGACGGTGTGATAGTTTGGGAACATGATAAAGGTGTTTGAGGAGAAGCTTACGGGAGGGCGTAGGAAGCAACCCATTACCAACATTTTGAATTGGCAGAGAGGTGCCATTGCCGACAAAGACTTGATCACGGCCAGAGTAGGGAGTGGGCTGGGTAATGGGAAGAGGATCTGGTGTCAAATGAGCAGAGGAACCACTGTCAAGATACCAAGGTGGAGGGTCAGACTCAGCCATGAGCGCGACACTGGAATTGGTGGTAGGGGAGCTGTAATTGAAATTTCTGCGATGCCAGCAGTTCTCCGCAGAATGACCCCTTTTTCCACAGATTTGGTAGTCGCCATCGAAGCGAGGAGCACGAGGAAGATTTCGTGCGGCATTGTTGGGGGAGAAGCGGCCGCGTCCTCTTGCAGAGGAGGCACGACCGCGTGAACGTCCTCTATTGGAATACAGAGCCAGTTGATTCTCTGAAGTGGCTGCATTTGAGAAAGAGAGATCGCGGAGAGCGTCAGTGGTCTGATGAACTTCTTCACTGCGGAGGAGGGAATAGAGACCATCTAAGGAAATGGGATGAAGGGAGCTCCGGATAGTGGTCTTGAAAGACTGATAAGAGGGTGGTAACCCATTAAGAATGTAATGAAGTACATCTTCGTTATCGACTGAACCGCCGGCGGCGCGTATATTGTCGATGGTCGTTTTGATGGAAGCGAGATAGTCGGTCATGCTTTTGTTTTGCATAGATAGGGACTGCAGCTCATTCTTGAGTTGTATAACTCTAGAGCGGTTTGTGGAGAAAAACCGTTGCTCCAACGTCTTCCAGATAAGAGCAGAGGTGTCCAAGTTGAGAACATATGGAAGAATAGGCGGGGAGATTGTTGAAAACAATGCGACCAACAGGTTTTGATCAATTAGAGTCCAGCTAGAATACTGAGGATTGATTGTTAACTGACCAGTAGCCGTTAGCAGATGCTTTGGCGGAGAGAGGATGGTTCCATCCAAGTAGCCGGAGAAGTTGTTTGCAGCAAACAACTTATAAATGGCGGAGCGCCAGGTGGGATAGTTTTCGGGGAGGTGTTGAACATTGATGACGTTCTTAACATTGGAGAGAAGAAATTTGAGGGTAGACGGGATAGGTATTTCCGTTGGAGAAGCCGAAGTATCTGAAGTAAGAACAGCGGCAGCAGGTGGGGTGCTGGGGACTGAAGCCGAAGAATCAGCCATGGAAGAAGAAAGACGTTAGGCGTATGGCTCTGATACCATGAAGAAGTTGTTGAGAGAGAGCTCAGACGAACTCATAACAACGAAGAAGAAGATGAACAGTAAATATTTGATTTTCATTGATTTATCACTAAAGCCAATTACATGTACATATAAGTGAATCGATTATAGTAGTCAATTACTAAAATGCCCTTGACTGTTACATAAAGTGGTCAGGTGGCAGTAATAAGTGGAGGCGAGTTTGCTGTGGCTTGGCAGTGACTGTTTGACGGCGGCGAGAGTTGATCCACTCCGGTTAATGATTCCAGCAGCTTGTTTGATTTGGGTTCAATGTCCTTGTCAGCACCAACCCGACGTCCCATGCTTATTCCATAGTTACTATAGAACATAGAGCATCAGCGTCGTCGTGCTCATGAATTCTAGGACCCCAGCGCTACTCCCCCCTTGAGCCACAATGCCCGTAAGCATAGAGTCATAGTGCCCAACTCAAATTTTTCATTTTTTTCAAATAATTTCATTTTAAACTTTTGGGTTGCTACATTAACTATCAATCTAATTTTTTATCTCTATGAATAGGATAGTTAGATTTTGATTGAAGAAAGAATTTTTATGGGAAGTTTTACATTAACATTCTTGGAATGATTAAAGTTAGGTATCTATTTTCATCTATCATTAATGGATGAAAGAAGGCAAATTTTACTATGAGAATTCTTTTGGATTTAACAATAGCACATAATCTTACAATAGCATGCATATACTTCAAAAAACTTAGAACATTTTGTATTAATTTGCTATATCAAGAAAAATAATCATTTTAATAGATAAAACTAGTACACATGCATGAGGTCTTGACTTTCCTATACAATTCAAAATTTATGAAAAGAGAATGTCTTGTTTGAGGATCATGCTTCAAATGTATTATAACCTGAAGGCCTTTAATGAGTTAACGCTCTTATTTGCAAGAATACTAAAACCCACATTTTCTTACAAAGGAATATACTTTTGCTTGAAGCATATAGTAGAAATTTGCAAAAATATATACTTATCTTGATATATATTAACACAAACATTTTTATAGTATAAATTTGCATTTATACTCTAAAAATAATCCTTAAAAGCCTCATAAAATCCTTACCAACTAGTTGCTTAGAGATTGTTCAGAGACAGAGAATTGGAGGTTGATCTGATAGAAACAGAGAAGTAGAGATTGATGCAACTTCAGATCTACGATAAAGGTTTGAACACCTGAATGACGATGACAACTACTTTTTTATAAGGTCTCGAGCAAGCAATCGAACGACAACTGTGTGATGGCATCGGCACGCCTGAGATGATTTTTGTGAAGAACAAAGGAGAGAAGTGCAGCTCTAGGGCTTTCATTCTATTAATATGGTGAACCATACAAGTGGGGACATAATGCAGACAAAACTAGCGGTTAAAACTGGTAGGAAGGCCTAGCTATAGCAACAATTTACTTATCACTGCTACAAATTGCTACAATAAACACTCATTTTTAGTAATGATAATTCAATCAATTTTCACTACCTCATATTGCAAATGCATTAACTCGACAATTCAATGAACATCTTAATCCAAGCCCAAATATAATTAGTAATATGAAAATTGCACCCACTGCCTCTAACATAAAAATCTTATTCTAGGATTCATGATCTTAAATTTGACATACAAACATCATGAAAATAAAGTATCCAACAACAAGATTTTGATGTCATGTGCACAAATCTCTTAAAGAAATATGATTTATAATGTTATATTTGTTAAATATATATATTTTTTCATTTTATCAAAATTATCTCATTACTTCATTAGAATGCCTCACATGGAATATACCTAACTTTCAGGTTTTAAATGTACCTCTCAAAACAAGTAAATTAAAGAGGATGTTATAGTGGACCCAATGGAGCAACAAAGTAACCCACAAAGACCATTCACTATATTACAAGCCCAATTCCAATATAATTCAAGAAAGAAAGATACTAAGCCCATTAGCCAACCAAGGCCCATTTAGTGCTTCAATTTTTTAAATCATGTAATTTTTTATTTTTCTTATATTCATATTTTAAAACTTTATAGCATTCATGTGTTTGTATGAGAAGTTGGTGATCATACATTGGAGAGTAATCTTGCATAGAAAGGGCAGGTAATTTGATGCCTCTATTAATGTGGCCAACATCATTTTCCTTTCATTTCTATATTTTAATTTTTCATCTTTAGTGGATGATTATAATGAATATTATAAATAAACATTTTTTTACAATGAAATATTAAATTTTCAATTTACAAAGTTATTTTAATACTCATTTAGATTTCATTTGGGATGACTTTTTTGCTGCTTCTTAAATCAGCTTTTTAGTACCAAAATTAAAATTGTTGTACTAAAAAAATGTTCTATGAAGCAGTAAGAAAGCTGTTCCAAATGAAGCCTTGATATCAGAGCATGGTGGACAAATCTTGGCATTATGTAGTGGGACTACAAGTTATCCAACAAAATTTATTTTGTGTCTCCAACACTATGGCAACTCATTCTATTCTTCTCAATACTTCTTAGCATAATTTCCAATCATCCTGCAAGCCCTCTAATCTTCTTTTATGAGCCTTCTCCTTTAATCCAACCTTCAGCCCCTCTACTTCATTAATCAAGGTTTAGTACAACCTCTCATCCTCTAGATCCCATCATAGACCTCATCTCCTCACCAAAAATTCCAAATTCATTATTGTTGCGGATGAAAGTAAACCACGCAATGATAAAAATAAGAAAAATAGAATTACGGCGAAAAGTAAAGAACACTAGGAATTAACATGAGAATTTTCAAAACTAAAAAAAAAAAAAAAACGGAGCCACACCACACTAAGAAATCCACTATGAAAATCGAAATAAATTATTAATGATCTCTTTTCTAATCACTCGCTCTCTACTTGCTTCTCTTCTCACTCACACAATTCTCACACAATAAAAAATAAAGAGATACAACACATACCACAAAGAGATGCCACACTTAAGAAAAACAAGAAAAGAAACTGTCTAGCTAGCTTCATAGTGTTGCGGTGCTATTTTGATAGTCTTGACACTCAATGCTTTGTCTCTAGTCTGCATGACAGTGCCGCAGCGCCAGATCTTAAGCATTGCAGTGCTCCGCTTTTTGTCTTTAATCCAAGCGAACTACGCAGTGCCGAGGCACTTGGGTACACAGCTTTGGAGCACTTTTTCGAGTGTAAAGCACCCGAACAAGCGGCAAGGAGGACCCAAAACTTATTCTCACACCCTAATATACTACTCCACAAGCCATTCAATTAGATTGGCCAACAGCCAAGGGCTGCAAATCACTTAGAAATTTGACAACCCAACTAGTCGCTGATAATAGTATTGTGGTGGTTACTACTAACAGATTTTTTCTTAGTTAGATTAGCAGAAATAATTCTCAAGGATTTATCACTCTTAATTTAGGTCATAGAGAAACTCTAAAGTTTCTTATCATTTTTGCATAGATCCAACTCTTATCCTTGATAGGAGAACTTTAAGATGAGTTAGGCCAAGCCAGTTTTTTGTTGATTTATTGTTTTGGTTGGTTTAGATACCTTAGGCCATCAAATATGTACAAAATCCAAAATCAATAAGAGAGAATAATTTCAAGCTGAAATTTGAATGATTTTCAAATGCAGACTATTTCTATGAGCCCTAAATCAAATGCTTTCAATTAGGCTTTGTTTGGGACAGTTTTTTCGTTACTTTCTAAAATAATTTTTTAATTCGTGAAAAGTTTTAATTAAAAAGCTGTTTTCGAAAGCATTAAGAAAGCAATGTCAAATGAAGCCTTAGGCTAAAATATATCTTATAGTTATTATTATGTTGTATGTAGTACTTACATATAATTAAAAATTTAATGAACATGTACTTTGTATGCTTTCATTATATATATATTTGTTGGTGAGATGAGTAAACACCACAACGACAAAACAAGGAAGAAAGTAAAAGCAATGGAAAAGTAAATTACACCATGATTTAACATGTAAAAATAAAAAATAGGTAAAAACCCAAAAAGCCACACCACACCAAGAAATCCACTATTAAAATTGAGAGTAATAAGTACAGATCTCTTTTCTCTCTCTCTCATTGCTTTTCTTCTCACATGTAACATTCTCAATTTCTACACACTCAAAATACAAGAGAAAGCCAAGTAAAATAATCCCAAGGGACGCAACCCTTCATAAAAACGAGAAAGAATACCGTCCAATCCGTCTCGTAGCACTATGGCGCCAGTTTGAGACGCTGTGACGCTCAAACCTCTGTCTTGATCCGCTGCGGCGCCATATCTATTCCGTTGCGACGCTCTGCTATCTATCGTTTAGCGCAGAGGTACTCGGGAACATAACGCCAAGGCGCTCGGTTATACAGCACTGGCTGGGCATTGTACTGAGAAAAAAATTTGGGTGCAAAGCACCATAACCCAAGTAGGAAGCAAGCACGAGAAACCGGAGGTCTGAGACAACATAGCAATCCAATTGATCAACACTCCACACATATAAATATTGCAAAAATTTGATATACTCTTTAAAGGAGACTTTCAGCTGAAGCATGTGTTGGCCTTTTCTTTTCGACAGTTGTCTTATTGTTATCTTTCTACGACTGCTATTCAATTCAACAATGTAGTTACAGATATTTCTAAGTAGAAATGGCTAACAAATGCTTCCAAGCAAAAAGAACATTAAGAAATGCATGGATTCTGTAGCAGGTGCCAGTAGAAATGTAATTGCCGGCTTTAGATCCTAAGATGTTTGATTCCTATATTTGTTTTGATTTGATGCTGTCATAATAGGCGACCTTGTCTTTCAGATTAGCAAGCAGAAGAGCTGTCGCTAATGACAAAACAGTTCATGAAAACTTTTACTAAAGGTTTTGGATAGCTTTCTTAATATTTTTTAAAGCAACTTTTAAGTACAAAAAATTTCACTTCAAAAAATTTTTGCATTAAAAATTTCTTCAAAAATTAAAGTAATAAGAAAACTATCACAAATAAAGCTTAAATTGGTTATAAATGTTATTAGTTTTTTTGGGCATTTTACTTTGGACAAATAACCAATATTTCAATTAATTAGTTGTAATTTATAATGTGTTTTGCTCAAGATATAACTCTTCTTTTCTCTCTTACCCACATCAAGCATAATTTTTTAAGAAAAATATATGCAAGCTGTTATTATTATTATTATTTTTATAATTTGTATATCTAATATCTAAGAAAAATAATAAATTAGTGTTGTAGTAATCTGCATATGCCATGACAATATTAAGAATTTAATGAAAGAAAAAAAAAAATAAAGATTGCAATTATTTTATGCTCTTCGAGATTTGAGTGTAATATTATTAATAGATGTATTATAGTAGTTTTATAAATAGCCAAGTTTTAGATATTAGGCAGCCAAATATTATCTCATTTCTTTAAATCTATCTTAAGAGGATACTACATGCATGCTCATATTTTTTGCTAATCATGATTGCCTGAGTACTCTAGTGGTTGGGGATTTCACTCTCTCTTAGGAGGGCACGAGTTCTAACGCATATGCTTGAAGATTATTCAACATTCCTTGAAAAAAGTCTTCT
The DNA here is from genome assembly GCF_001605985.2 of Dendrobium catenatum. Taxonomy (NCBI): domain Eukaryota; kingdom Viridiplantae; phylum Streptophyta; class Magnoliopsida; order Asparagales; family Orchidaceae; genus Dendrobium; species Dendrobium catenatum. Next base: position 2,325,444 of record NW_021318711.1, read on the forward strand.
GTAATTGCATATTCTAGGAGAATAATGCACATTATAAGAAAGGCTTAAAAAGTTAATCACTCTCCAAAGATTTCATTTTGGATAGCTTTTGATAGGGGTGTCAATTACTGGCACGTCCCGAAAATCCAACCTGAAACTGAAAATCCAGGTTATGGTAAACCTATGAAAGAAACAGGATGGGTTCTTGTCCTTTTTTTTGGACCCGTTTACAATTCGGGTCAACTTCAGGTCAACCCAAAAACTCGTTGTTAACCCGACTAACTTGTATTAGACTATTACTCTATTAGTCATCGACTCATACCCCGCGGCTCCCAAGTCCCGTCGTATTAAACCCTTTAGGATTATTGTTTTAAGCTTGTTATTATGGTTTCATAGCGCGACTGCAAGTGAGTCTGAGGCACGGCTTCTCGAGTTCTTGTGATTCCACCAGCTTCCCCTTTCTCTCGATTTTCCATTGCAAGTTCTCTAAATCTCTCCTCCTATCTCGGTTTGTAATATTGTGAATAACTCATTATGTGTTTATGCTTCGCCAGTTTCGTGTTTCCGGTTTACATTGAACGGTTCTCTTTAAGATTTTTTATTGAATATCTATTCTTTCGATTTGCTCCACTTTGGCTATTTTGATTTTGGGAGTTTAAAGTGAATTTGAAAGGCTTTTGGAGATTAGGATTTTGAGTTTTACTATTTTAGATTTTTCATTTAATCAGATGTTGTTACAGGGGTTTACTGTTGAGATAATGAGATATTGTTAATTCTTTCACTATCTTATGGATTGGTTTATATAAAACATTTTAATTTTTTATTAAGATTTAGAAAAGATGATATATTGAGTCATTTGACTCTATCTATTATAGCTCTCTAGATTTATTTGTGTAGTGAAAATTATGTGATGACATAGTATAAATTTTTGTTAGTATTGCAAAAAGATATACATTATTGTTACTCTCTATTCTCTATGTTGCACAGTTGTAGAGTAGTACGTGTAACTAGTGTTACTGTTATTATGGGAGATTTGGAATCCATTATAATGTTAGTTTTACTTTTTGCTAGTACTAATACATCTAATCCCTAATAGTGTCATAGTGGGGTGGTTTATTTTAATATGCAATAGATTAAATTTATCAAAGTTTTATATACCTAATTCATTCATTCTTGTAGCTGTCTTGTGAATGAATTTTCAAGATTCTCATACTTTATTTTTTAAAAAAAATGTATAATTTTGTGTTTAGATTGAGGATTCTAATACAATTATTGTAAGTAATCCTTCTGAGCATATTGAGTGCATTCCTATTGATAATGGAGTTGAATTTGATAGTGATGAGTATAATAATACGTATGTGGGGGAAACTGGTGATGCTAATACATTAAGAAATGAGGAAATAATTCAAAAGAAGAAAAGGAGGATGGTTGTACGATCTGGGAATATTTTGAAATATTGTCAATTACAAAGGATGGCAAACAACGCTTTAAATGTAAGAAAGGTGGGGAAATCTACCTATGTGATAGTAAAAATGGTACGTGAAATTTGAGAAGTCACCTGCAAAACTATAAGAAAATGGACACTCATGATATTGGTCAACTTATTCTTCAAAATAACTCCAATACTTCTATTTTTATGGTTGAAAATAAGTTTGATTATCATGAATTTCGTAGCTTATTTACTGCATGCATATTTATGCATGATCTCCAATTTCAGAGTGTGGAATGCATGAGCAGGTGTTAGAGCATTAATTCATTACCTGCATCTTGATTTATAATTTATACATATAAATACTACAAGACATGACTGTAAGAAAATGTTCATCAATGAAAAAGTTCAAATACAAGCTCTGCTGTCTAGTTGTAAGAGTAGAATTTCTTTAACTTCTGATTTGTGGACTTCCATCAACACAAATAGTTTTATTTGATTGACTGCATATTTTTTGACAATAATTGGCAACTGAAAAAAGATCATAAATTTTGGTTTCATGTTATCCCCTCATGATGGGTTAGCTTTGTTTGAGAAACTTTAATACTTTTTGCTTGAATGGAAACTTGATAATAAGCTTTTCAGAATTACTATTGACAATGCTTTCACAAATATCGTTTATGTTGATTTTCTACGAAACCATTTAAATTTGAAAGTGGTCTTCTATGCAATAATGAATTCTTTCATACGAGATGTTATGTATATATAATTAGTCTTATTATTCAAGAAGGTTTGAAGGAAATTGATTCTTCTATTATGAGGGTGCGTGAGAGCATTAAATATATTAAAGGCTCTCAGAAGTTAAAGAGAGGTTATACACATTGTTTTCAAATTACTCAACCGCAAATAACGAAGCATCAACCACTGCATCCCAAACTTCCCAAAATTCATAAAGGACTCCCTCAACTAGTCAGTCAACAACCATCATTAAATCATAATTTCTTTAGTTCTAGTTTTCCACTTTAAATTTTATGATAGCTTATTAGCTTCCATTAATATAATCTGTTGTTATTTTGTCAAGATTAACCTTTGATCATTAATATGAACTCATTTATTATTGACCATATGTTATATTGACTCATGGCACAAGATTATGATTCCCTTGAGGTGAGGTAACAAGCTAAGAAAGTTGGAACATAAAATATATCTAGATGAACCCAAGCTAGATAAAAATAGTGAGTTTGATATTTTACAGTATTGGAAGGTAATAAGTACAGATTTCATCATGTATTGAGTATGTCCAGTGATGTTATGTGCATTCCAATATCTACTGTTGCATCCGAAAGTGCTTTTAGAAATAGTGATAGAATTATAGACTAATATCGAAGTGCATTGGAACATGATATTGTTGAAGCATTGGTATTTTCTAAGATTGGTTGTATGGTGAACAAGGTAATAATAGTACATGTCTTACTTATAGTTTAATTTACTAAATATGTTAACCTATATTGTTGTTTTGGTTATAGATACAAAAGTCTCTGAGCTTGAAGCAGTATCATCATGGCCTTAGATTTCGACGGAAACCAAATTGGAGTCGTGAATGACTCAGTGAATATATCATCTTAAACATTACAATATAAATGGTATGGAAGTTCTTATTTATAAAATTTATATTTTATAATGAATATTGGTATTATCCATGATGAAGAACCTTGTGGCTGTCAATTATTTTATTTAGTTAGTTGTGGACCTGCTTTCTTCTATCTTTTATACTATGTTGTGTTGTTTGTTCTGGAATTGCTATGCATTCTTCCTTTCACTGTGGCCTTTCAACCTTAATTTGTGGTCTATTATCCATTATGCCATGTGAGTTATGGGCTTTCAGCCTTTATGGTCTGCTATCCATTATGACTTGTGACTTGTGAGTCATGAGCTTTCAGCCTTTGTTCTGTTGCTTGTTATTGACCTGCTATCCAGTTTGCCATATGAACTGTGGTTTATGTAATTTTATTGTTCATGGATTTTTGTGTAGCCTTTGTTATGTTGTCTCTTGGTTATGGATTTTCATTTCTGATTGTGTTATGCAATTTTATATCCAATTTGTTTAGTTGTTAAATCTTTTCTGTAAAGTAAACATGCTTTCTTCTATTTTTCTACTCTGTGTTGTTGTTTGTTGTGGACTTGCTATCCATTATGCTTAGTGAACTGTGGGCTTTCAACCCTTGTGGTATGTTCTCTGCTATTCTTGGCATGATAATTGGTATGAGTTTTGATTGTATAAATTTGGTTTATATCGATTTTATGCATTAATCCTTAAATGAAACGTTGAGGACGACATTTTTTTAAGGTAAGTAGATTGTAATAGCCCGCATATTGACTCTGCTAAATATTTTTTCACTGGAGTCACTATAAATCAAAATCATAAACTGTATTCGTCATAGCATTGAGATCGTAGTATTTTAATTACACAATGTTTTTCATAATTTTTGGATACTAGTGAAAATCCTTAAGAAATTAGATTTTAGGGCATCACATTTAAACTGTTAATATTATTTTGAATTTTTTATATAGCTCTAGTTTATTTTGTATTTTTCCCTTTTTTTTGGTATTGTGGTTGAGAAAAAAAAGTTCAGAATTTTAATTCTTTCATTAAAATCTGGGGCGTCAAGAGGAATATTGAAGAATCATTGGATGGATTGGTGGAGGAGTGGTTGTAATTAGATTTTATGAATAATGGTGGCCAAATTAGTGTTAGATGAGAACTTAGGTAAAAGAGTGGTAGTTGAGGTTTAAAATTTTAGTGAGGGAAAATGTGGAAACTTCAATGATTTAAAATTCTTTCACTAGTTGAATGAATGTGCCCAATATTTTTTTGAAGCATTAGTTATTTAATCGAGGGCTTTTGAATGGTCTAATGGGAGTTAGAACAATATTATGCCTATTTGAATCATGGCATGGCCAAAAGCTTCATTGGATGGTTTTGTAGGGTTTTAGGGTTGAGGAAGGCTAGGGAATGATTTTGTAAATGTTATGGTTAGATGTGAGAAGGTTTATATAATAATAAATAATAGGATTTAAGGAAATAACATATTATTTTTACAACTCATCAAAGTAGCAAGCAAGAGAAAATCACCAAACTCCTTCAAAGTGTTGAAGTTTACTATAAATTAAGCATTCCTCTAAAGAGTAGCACACCAATTTTCTTTGTCAAAATCTCATCAAATCCTTCATTTCTCCATCATAGAGTATTTTTAGAGTTTTATGATGAAGAAAATTTCAAAATAAATAAACACAAGAGCCGGAGAAATTATTATATGAGTCCGGACGTAGAGTTGTATTCGGAGTCGAATCAAATATGACACATGGTAAATATATAGTTTTTATATTACCGTGTATTAACTATATTAAATTAAGTGTTGCATAGATGATGATGCTCAAGTGGATGAATGGCTTTACCCTTAGAGACAAGATACGAAATGAGCATATATGTGAAAATGTTGTAGTAGCTCCAATGGAAGATAAGATTAGAGAGAGTCACCTTAGATGATTTGGTCACATAAAACGACAATCTTTCGATTACCCGATCAGGAAAGTAGAGCTATTAGATTTAACTTATATTAAGAAAGGCAGAGGTAGAACTAAAAATACTTGGTTAGAAAATATTAGAAATGATCTTTTTTTATTAGATTTAAATAAGAATTTGACTTTTAACATGACACAATGGAAAAAAAGGATTCATGTAGCCGACCCCACGTAGTAGGACAAAGGCTTGATGTTGTTGTTGTGTATTAACTATATATTTATTCTATATTAGCTGTGTATTTATTATGTATTAGCTGTGTATTGACTGTTTATTCACAATAATATAAAAAAACATGTATTAGCCATGTATTAATGTGTATTGGCCATGTATTCTGATTTGACTAGAGTTCGAACACAACTCTATATTTGAACTTCGCACGTAATAATTTTTGTGAGGGCAGAATTGGGGCAGACATGTGAAGAGATGGAAGAGCTAGTTAAGCACCCTTTAGCCACAATAGTTGAAAAACCCAAATTTTACATGAAAAAAACCAATTTTTTAATGGGAAAAGCCGATTTTTAGTTGGAAATAAACCGATTTTTATATGAAAAAGTCGATTAATTTACGCTAAAATTCTCATTCATTAATGATCCGGTTCATAAAAAATTTCCCAAATCTAATCTTTGTGATCACTTGCTCTCATCATCTTACATAGAGCTAATAAAGTTTGACTAAGACTTAACCGCTATGGCGCTATGAAGACACCTCCATCATCCACATGTCACTCAATTCAACTAATTATCACTCAAAAACACTAAGAACAATAAAACACGCTAACTCTTCAAGTTGGCTATTTCTACTATTATTTTTATATGATTTAAGATAAATTAATATTTATTTTTAATCTATAATATATGTTTTAACATTTATTTTATTTGAAGATAGATAAAATTAGAGTTATCATCAATTTTTATTTAAAAAATTATTTATATATTAATATAATCAAGTCTCTACATGAAAAACCTTTATTTTTTGTAAGTAATTTTTTATTTTTAAATAGCTTCTTTCTTTTTTCAAGAAATTCAGTTCATCAATCCCTACTCTTATAAATTAGCATCCTTGGGACTGTTTAAGCTCACACGCCAAACTATTATTTTCTTCCCTTCTCCCCTCATACTTCTTATCTAGCTTCGTCTTCCCAACTCCATGGATCTCTTTCTACAACCAAGAGGAAAGCCTGCATCTTTAGGGCGAAAAAACCAGCTCCATGGACCTCGACCTTCTCCTCTTAAGCTCCAGAAAGACTCCCACAAGATCATCAAGCCTCCCATAATCATATACACAGTCTCTCCCAAAGTCATCCACACCAATCCAAACGAATTCATGTCTCTCGTTCAACGTCTCACAGGCTTCTCATCCACTGCTACCAATACCAAAGCTTCTTCTTCTTCGTCTACAGACTCTCAAATCATCGCCTTGAAGCCAGAGAATGATGCAGAAGCTATAGAATTATCATCTCCTAACCTTTTCTCTCCTTCTGTCATGGATTTTATGAACTCTAATCTATTTCATCATGAGCTGAGTCCTGTCTACCATGAGAATAAGAGCTTTATGGAATCTGCATTCTTGGCTAGTCCTGGTAGCTTCTTTTGTTCTTTGTGAAGATTCAGCAATTCAGTGCTGGAGAAAAGTTGGGGAGAGAAGTCTAGTTGTGTTGGTGTGGATTAATTTGATACCAGATGATTCCTGTTGCATTTATAGTTATCATGATTTTTTTTTTCCGAGAAGGAAAATATCAATGATACTGTGCTCTTAATATGAAAAGGTTTTATTAATCTGAAGGCTAATGGCCAACATTTTGTCATATTAGTATTTGTTTTAGGCTTTATTCAGGGCGGCTTTCTTGATGCTTTTTAAAGCTGTTTTTTAGTACACAAATTTTTAGTTCAAAAAAATTTTATACTAAAAAACTGCTTTATAAAGCAGTTAAAAAACGTAGCCCCCAAACGAAGCTTTAATGTGAGTAATTAAGTTTGTGAGAGCATGGCCAACCTAAATGTAGGGAATTCTAGGCCCCAAAGATAAATTGAGTATAGATGATTAGGTTTGAAATATGGATAGATGCTAATTTGAACAATTATGCTTTAATTTAAGGATAGTTAAGTTCTAAATGATAAGAGAATTTCTTTTTAGCTTGTTGGTTCGATTGAGGAAAATTCTGTTCTCTAAAATATGTATTGATATTCATAAAAAAATTATTTGATCGAGCGCACAAACTGTAATGTAAATTTTTTACATCTTAAAGCATCAAAATAATAAAATCGAAACCTTTAAAATAAACTTCGAGATCATCTAAAATTTATATTCTATGGAGTTATAAATAAAATGAGCATCTTGATGAGATATGAGTCTTGTCAATGATACATATAACACATTGATCTGAGTTTAAATTGACTTAAATAGTCATGAGGTACAATTAAAAATTTTACTTAATAATTTGAGGGACCAAGCAACATTCGAATATCATATGTTTATGGTTAAAATGCATGCCTCAATGTGTCGACTACAACAAGCGAGACCAATAATACTCCATTTGATATCATTAAAGAGAATGATCAATGAGACCAACTTTGATCGTCCATTGGAATGTCTTTATTTTTCAAATAAATATTCAAAATTGTTATTCCATAAATCGACAAATAGGCCTTGATTATGCACATTTAGGGGAGATCCCAAAAAGTATTATGATAGAGAATCCTAAAAAGTATTATGATAAGGTGAATCTATAATACAATCTTAAACAATTTGATTTTCATTTAAATAAAAAAATTATTGCCCAAAGATTAAAATATTTTTAAAAATTATTTATTTTAGGTCTCTTTATTTATTTTGTTCTTTTCACTCTTTATATGAGAAAAATTAGCATCATAACATATCACTACAGGAAAACCCGCTATTACCTGCGGACAAAATATGCCGGTAACATTAATTTTTCGATGGAAACATAAAGTTTCCGTCGCATTTCTGCCGGATTTTCATACGACGGTAATTTGCGCGTCGGAAATTTTTCTCGACGTAAATAATAGGCTGTAAATCTTTCTGACGTACTTTCCAGCACACAACCGGCGGATAAGTAGGTGGTAGTTATGTCTCTTTTTATTCACTTATTCTGGTGTTAAATACGCTGGAATTATCAGCGTATAAATACGCCTGTAATTTCGGTGGAACAAACGTCGCTAATACGCCGAAAAAGAAACTACGGGGATAACTGGCACATTTATCCGAGGCCAGTAAGGACGCCAAAAATCGATACAAAATTCATTGTATCATCATTTTTGACGGATTTCTAACGTCTTATCTGCCAAAAATATGTAGCAAAAATAAAAAAAAATAACATTCCCATACAACAATCAGATTTTCATATCTGCAGTTTACAATTACAAATATTCAAAAATAACTACTCAACAGCACATATTTCCACAACACATATTTTCACAGCACATCATCAAATATTCAAAAATATCACCAAAATACTCAAAACATCATAAATTGTTCATTAACTTCAACAAATATTAATAAAATTCATGAAACATTCAGAAACTGATAAAAGTTCATATGAAACTGAAAAAACTAAACAACTACTCTGAATCCGTCGACTAATTCTCCACTGGAGCTACCTCTTTTCCACTCAACTACTCCCTTATTTTTCGCATTTCATCCAACAACTGATTATGTTGCTCCTGCATCTGCATCTGTATCTGTGTCTGCAACTGCACTTACCAATCAACTTGTGATTTTCTTGCTTTTTATAGCTCCGCTTGAAGGAAAGTTATATGTTGACTATGTAAGGACTCCTATGAACTTGTTGCAAAGCTGGATCAACTAGAGGTCATCCCCTCGTACGTATGCCTAGGCTTGCGAATCTAAATCATAAACTCTGCCATGTTGCATTCCTCCTACGGCTTGCGACTAGACGCGGTACTTAGAATACTCTACAGAGCCACTAGAAGAACCCTCACCTGCAGCGGTCTAACTCTCTCGAAGTCGTGTATACTCCTCCTGTGAAAGTTCATAAAAATGTAAGCAATTTATTTAAACATAAAATAAAAAATTATTAAACACATATACTTATGTAGGCTTTTCTTGCTCGCTCATTAACCCATTTTTGATCCTCCTGTCGCTTATGGGTGTGACTAGGCAATTCCACAGGAGTTGGTTCTCTACCCAGCATCTCTTTCTGTAATAGAATTCCATTAATATTTCTCTTAAAGAAAATTTTTAAAAACTTTTAAAATTCATTACCAAATGTTGCTTGTGCTCAGTATGTGGAACTGAGCCTCCAGTATTAAGAGAACTATCCATGCCCCCAACATCAGAAGCTCTATTCTGTCAATTTTGATCCCCCCTCTTGCTATAATCTACGCTGTCCCAAGCAGTGTTCATCTCAGCCCATATAATCTCTCCAATCCATAGTGGTCGCTTGTCAGACTTTCTAATATTTGTAAATATGTCAGGCATTCGAGTTGACCCACGCTTCTCAAAATTCTTTCTAATTTTATCATTGTGTTGGGACAACTAACAAAAATCTCTTTGCATTTAAAAATAAAAATATTTTCATCCTCAACTATATTATTAATTGTAGATGGACCACGTCGAGAATCAAAATATGGCTCGTACTCACCATGAGAAATATAATACCAATATTATGGCATGAACTCTCTGCGATACAAATCAATAATTATATCATCTGGTCTTAGGTGTACTTAATTTTTATATTTAGAATATAGACATCGAAACATTCCATCTGATATGAAGCTGGATAGTTGTTTCGCTGTCTAAATGAAAATGTTTACCCCATTAATGAATTCATCTGTTAATATCTTTTGTCCTTGCGCCAATCGGTTATACAACCAAATTCTTTGATTTTAAATATCTATAAAATAACCTACATTAATATGGAGCAATCAGATATTATTTGAACATCTTTTAAAGAGAAAAAGATAAATTTCAAGGTGCCTTTTATCTATTTTCTAATGATATTTTCAACAACAATAACAACAACAACATCAAGCCTTTGTCTCACTACGTGAGGCCGACTATATGAATCCTTTTTCTCCATTGTGTTCTGTTAAAAGTCAAATTCTTGTTTAAATGTAAATAAGGAGATGACGATAGTTGATAACTTAACATCTTGATTATGATCTTTCCGACTTCCATCGCTTGTATACTCTCCTGCTAACCACAATCACTTAATTATGTTCTTCCTATAACTATAGCCATTTTATGTGCCCAAACCATCTAAGGCGACTCTCTCTAATCTTATCTTCCAATGGAGTTACTCTAACCTTATCACGTATATGCTCATTTCAGAATCTATCTCTAAGGGTAAAGCCACTCATCCACCTGAGTATCCTCATATATGTAACACTATGAATAATAAATCAAATATATCTAAAACATGTACTCTTATTAACGACTTGCTCACCCAAAATCATAATCTCCTCACTAAGTCTTGTACTTCAACTCTCTCTAGTCATATCAATATGAATAATATCATCAGCTAAAAGCATACACCAAGGTACATCCTCTTTCAAATGTCTAATGAAAAAATACATGAAAAAATAAAATCTTAAAGTGGACAAAGTTGGCGACTGAGGCGGCGAGCGTTGGCAGACTAGGTTGAAGTCTGTTGGGTGAAGGGTCGGTCTCGGTAGCGGTGAAGTTCAGCTGAGGTGATGGAGGTAAGCTGAAAGAAGAGAAACGACATAAGAAAAAAGCATACACTAAGGCGTTCAGCTGGTGTATAGTAAGAAAACAATTCTATGCAAATGTCTAGTGAAAAATGGCATTAAAAAAGAATATACTATGCATACACTAAGGCACAATCTCCTCACCATTCTATGCAAATTTCTACTAAGAAAATCAACGAAAAAATAAAAAACATACAGTGGATTTTTCTTAAAATTGTGGCGTTTCACAGGCGATGGAGGTGGTGAACGTCGACAAAGTCCCTGGAAGTCCGGACGGTCTCGACAACGGTGACGTTTAGTGGGGTGACGTAGGGGCGACTGAGGCAAGCAGAGACCTAAACAAAATGGCAGATTTTCCTTAAAATTGTGGTGTTTCGCTGGCAACGGAGGCGGTGAGCGTCAGCAAAGTCCGTTGAAGTCCGGACGGTCTCGACAACGGCGAGGTTCGGTGGGGCGACGGAGGCGAGCAGAGACCTAAACAAAATGGCAAAATGAAATAATAAGGCAGATAGGCTTGGGCGAGAAATAAGGTTTTGACCTACGATTTTTCCGGAGGATAATATGCTGGAAGTATTTTCATCAATTTTTTTACGGTAATATTTCATTGTGTTTAAAATGACCGACGTCATATCCGTCAATACATATGCCAGGAATTTTTGGTGTAAAATACACCACATTACATAATATGCTTACAGATTACGATGTATATGTCGATGAAAAATGAGTCGGAGCAATACCGGCGTCATTTTTGTCGATAACTCCGTCGTAATATTACCGTCGCATAGAAAGCTAGTAAAAATGCCGTAATTTATGGCGTATATATATCTGCCGGAAGATCCGACGGTAATAGCGCGTTTTCTTGTAGTGTATACCTTAGGAACCTAATTCATAAAAATATATATATATATATAAAATGAATTAAATATATTTATTTATAACAAAAAGATTTCAAACAAATCCTAAAGAATTAACTTATTGATATATCATCAAAAAATTATGTTGATTAGGCACGAATATCAAAGCAAAATCAAGATTAGAAAGTTTGAAAATTAAATAAGAGATCATATGAACTCTGATTTCATCAAACTTACAGTTGAACTGAACGTCTCAGAAATACTAACCCAATGACACCAAATTTGACTCAATCCGATTTCAAATGAGTCCAAATCAAAGACTTGACGCGCAATTGGAAGGTTCAATCCATAATTTTGATTACCAAATGAGACGTGTTTATAGTCTAATCGAGCGGCTTCACGAGACAAATCCAATACGCCCAAGATCGATAAATTCAGATATCATTAAGACATTCAAATGTCCAATAAACGATCCACAATCAAGGGATTCAAACATTGTCATCCATTCGAATCACTCCCAACTTAGCCTTCATATTCCTCCTATTTAGTGGCCATGCCACTCTTAGAAAATTATACATAGACCCCTCATTATTCAAACCAGACTCATCGACCACCATCGGACTTCAGCCTAGCCACCGACTTCCGCCGAAATTTCACCCGACTACAAGCGGACTCTAGATTTCTCCCCGACCACCAATTGCTGGCAGATTTCTGCCATTCCACTAACTAAAGACAGACTTCAGCCTGTTGCCGAATTTTTGCCGGGCGCCAGACTTCTACCCGTCCTCAGATTTCTATCTAACACTGGACTTCTTCCCGTCATCAGATTTCTACCCAACGTCAAAATTTTGCCCATCTCTAGACTTTTGCAAGTCATTGGACTTCCGTCGAACTTTAACCCGACGTCGGACTTCCATCAACCGCCGGAGTTTTACCAGAAGCCGAACTTCCGCCCTTCGCCAGATTTCTACTCTTTGCGGGTCTTCTGCCTGACGCAAGAGTTCCACCCATTGCTTTACTTTTGATCGTCGCTAGACTTTTGTCGGACTTCAACCCGATGTCGGACTTCCCCCCGTCGTCGGATTTCTACCTGACGCCGGACTTCCGCCCATTAACGGTCCTTCTGACCTCTGTCGCCAGAAAAAGATCTTTCTAACCTCAATTGCCCACCCACTACGGTCCTTCCGACCTATGTCATCAGACAACAATCCTTCCGACCTCCGTCGCCTATCGAATACAGTCCTTTCGACCTTCATCGTCAGACAATGGTCTTTCTGACCTCCGTCACCCGCCGACTATAGTTTTGTTGACCAAACCAACATATCAATACTGATGCATTCAAGTCCCACCATGTAATGCATATTATATGATATATATTTATTACATCGAGTCAAGGCCTTTCTTAAAGGAAGGGCCTTATTTGTAATAGACTACGAATTATAGTGGATTCATTCAAACTAGGTTAGACCCCATGATTTTTTCCTTTTCAGGATTTTCCATGTAAAAATCTTGGTGTCTGATCTTATGAATGTTGCACCATCTCTCTTATCTGATTGCGTGCTGGATCTTCGTACAAAGCTAAGATGTTAAAATTTATATTTCTCTACTTCCGTGAATATTCCAGAACGCAACACTTATCATTTGATTTAATAAAGTTAAAATGTACTTGAGAATTTATATAATACCATATATATATATATATATATATATA
>NW_021318711.1:2338774-2398004 GCF_001605985.2 Dendrobium catenatum
TATATATAATATGACAGAAATAAAAAATATATTATATAAATAAATATACTGTAAATTCCCGGTAAAGGAAGGCAAGCTTAAATACTAAATATTCTACCTCGAATCCACAGAGAGAGCAGAGGAAAGTGACGAGGACTCGAGGAGTAGAGGAGCATAGTGCAAGACCAAGAAAGGGTGAAGAGATCGCTGCTTGATGGCTCCTCTGAAGAAATTGAAGAAGGCTAAGAGAAAATTGAAGGATTCCTCTAAATGCGGAAACCCTTCTTCAGCGCCTAAGCCACCGGAATCTCAGCAGGCGGACAACGACTGGTGGTATAGCTTCTGGCACAAGAACTCCGACTCAGGTAAGCAAAACCAGAGCCTATAAGTATGAACTTAGTTTTGTTTCTTTTTATCTTCTGCTAGTTGAATTTCGTTATTAGCGCTTTTTGAGGGTTTTTTTTGGTACTTCTTGCATAAATTTTCTTGACAGTTTTTGGAATCAATCGGTTAGCTTGGTGGGTTTTAGGGAGCTCAGATCATTTTCTTCGTGAGATTTTCCATGTTTGTGACATCCTTTTGATTGAAGGTGACCTAAATTTCTGGCACTCATTTAGATACTGATGATAGTAACTCATGTGACTCTTTGCTATTTGGATGATGCATTTCTTATATTACAATGAGTATTTAGCTGTAGAATAAATGGTTAGTAAGACATGCCTCTCGATAACTTTGCATCTCTTTCTACCCGACTTGCATTCCTATTAGTCATTATGAGTATGATAATCTTCTTTTATAGGAGTTTTAACCTGGATTCTTTAGATTGTTATGAAGGTTAATAGGAGACGGTGTGGAAACATTTGTGTTAATAGAGATGCCATGATTACACAATGCATGAATGGGTATTGTAAATTTCTATCAATGAAGGTTTATATTTGATCGAGAAATATGTGATATTCAATTAAGAATCTAATCCTTCATGAATTTTCTTTACGTGATTTGAATGACTCTCCATAAATTAGTACCCTTCCTACGCATGGTTGTAGTAGTTTTATTTATCTGATGGAGAGGAAAATATTTGTTGCAATAAGTTGAAATCCTAATCTAGTTGCCCAAGGGCCGGCTCATGTGTTCTATAGGAGGCGGAAGCAGTGCGCCTCCATTGACTTGGCCCATCCATAGGGTGGGCCCCACTTGTTCAAATTGATTTCAATTTGAAAAGGAGGGGGCGGCTAGGGCTTGGAAGGGAAATTAGATTAGGAAAGCTTTTGTATTAAAGAAGACGAGAGGATTAGGGAAGATTATGTTTTGATTGATTTGAATTAGGGTTTCTTGGCGACTTGGGCTCTAGACTCTCTTGTGTAGAGATTTGGGAGAGACGATCCTCCTCTCGAATTGAGGATCTCTTATATCTTGCTTTGAGTATTGCTTTGCTTTGTTTCCTCTATCGCAATCTATCTTTTCTAGATTGTTTTGTCCAGATTTTCTTATTTTTCTCGCTGTTTTGAACCAATTATTTTTAAGGTTGCCTGCAAACTCGTAGTAAAATTTGATAGGATTACTTACGAACTCAAGCATTTCCTATCAGTATCACTAAGACTTGCAGCAATATTAATTGATAATTATCATTTTGAACTTTTATAATGTAGTTAATAAAAGTTTCTTTCATCTAATCCAAAGTTCTTACACATCTAGAAGTTTCTTTCATTTTCAAAATTTTCACTTCAAACTAACTCAAGGTATATCAATTACAAGTAGTCAAGTAGGAACACTTAAGTAACCTATTTTTAAATATTTTTGTAAGCATGTTCACTAATTAAAAATATCTGATCTTGTTGCTACTCCATTATGTAATCCTACAAACATTAACAATACTTTGCCCACTCCCCTATTTTTAATGCCAATCACTTCTAGATCATACAAATCTTTCCTAAGTACAATATACATTTGGCATTTATATTTTCTCCTTAATATCCATTGAATCAATTCTCATAATCTTTAATGGTACTGCTCTTTTCAAGATCAATAAGCACAATTTAAAGATCTTTTTGTAAATGTGCATTTTACTCTTCCACATTTTACTCTTCTAAAATTTTTTCTTTCTTCAAATTATTATTATTATTATTTTTTTTAAAACATAATTCTTATATTTTATATTTTTCTCAAGCTAAATTACTTCCATCCACCAAAAAGAAATTTTTTCACATAGGATAATACAAACAATGCCACAAAGAAACCATGATCATGGTAAATTCTTCAAATATAATGATAAGTGTGATATACAAACTAGATTTCATACTTACAGTTGAGCAAATAAATCTATTTAAATTGAGTGTGACCGCCAACAAAAGTAACAAAGTGCCTAAATTCTGAGTGGGTAAGAACATATTCGAATCTCAAATATTAAAATGAACTAACTCAAATGAGAAACTTCTAAGACTTGACATAGTAGATGGAAAAGGACCCAATGATGTTTACTTAGTTCACGTACATTATATTCAAATTTATATAAAGAGGTGGAGAACTGGAGATAGTAATAAACTTCTGAAGACTTAATGATGGGTTGATCCAAATAATAATGCTATGGATATGGAGTGCTAAAAGAGAAGGTAGAAGGGACTTTTAATTGTTTAGTAAGCTCCACCAGCTTCAACATTTCCACTGATTTCCTTTCTCATATTCAAATCCTAGAAAATACAATGAGAGAGATAAAATATTACATAATAGTTATGAGTTTTAGTGTGATCATGAATGAATAGCAAGTTTGTAGAAAATTCTAGAACATTTTAAAGCATTTGGGAGTGATAAACCATTGTAAAGAAATAGGTGGTAGGTAGAGAAGTCAAGTCAAGGAAGGCAAATACTTGTTGAATAACAGTCGATTACCTGTTATATTCAAAGTTCCAAAATATAAAATCTAGGATGTATTAAAAGAAGCTGTTATTTGAGAACCAAAGGAGGAAATGAGGAAGTAAAAAAATTCATGAGAGATCAATCACAATGTTAGGGATTGTATTGTAGAATCTGCCATTTGTTGTCTTCATTTTTAATGAGATTGATTTCCTTCTCTTGGGCTTAGCCTTAGTGTTTAAGTTTCCTTTTTTAATGTAGGGCTTTCCCTATATGACCCTCTTAGGTGGATTACCCAACTCATAAAGAGTGTTGCTTTTAGGATTTTGATTTGGATCAAAGAAGCTACTCTTCACAAGGTTGAGATTTGAGTCCATTAAGATTACAACCACTCCAAGGATGTTAATGAGAATATCCTCTTGGAACTGCTGCTTGGATAAAAATTTGTAGAACCTTCTTTTAAGTCATAATAGTACCGGTCTTTTGATGCTTGATGATAAAGATGTTGCTCATGTTGGAGCTAGCTATAACAATGCTTTATTGTTGAGGAGGGATGAAGCCTTGTCGTTATCATGCTTGTTTGAGTGAATGATCTGTTGGGTAGTACTATATCTCATAGTTTAAAAAAAGGGGCGCCTCTGTGCAATTTCACCCCCAGACGCCTCCCATAGTTTTAAAGTATGACACATTAACTTAATTCCTCTATAATTCGCACAATTTTGTGCATCACATTTATTTTTAAAAATAGGAATTAGCACACTCATTTGACATTTTTAGTCTTCAAAACAATATTAAAAAATTTAGTAAGCCAAGAAATTCCTTCATCTCCTGAGCATTTCCACACCTCTATTGGAATATCATCAAGTCACAATCCCCTCACTAAGGTTTGATTTTTCATCTTATATAAAATCTAAGGTTTAAATTTTTTTGAGATTTTTGGTTTGATTTTGCATTTGTGCATTAGGAAACATGGTTAGGGGCAAGGAAAAGTCAAATACGTCATTGCAGAGGGACCCTTCTTGGAAGTACGGTGTACATGTTGACATAGACGGCGGCGAGAAGACATACGTGTATTTGAAATGCAATTTTTGTAATAAAGTGGTGAAGAGAGGAGTTACCGCATGAAGGAACATTTATCCGGCTCACATAATTGTGCATGGGGCAAAAAACCTGAGGGGAAGGAAATACGAAGGCTGATTCTGAATGATAAATTTTGGGCAAGTGTCGCCTATGTCATATTTAGCATATGACCCTTAATACAAGTGCTACGATTAGTGGATGCCGAGAAGAAATCAGCCTTGGGTTTTATATATAATGCAATGGATGAGGCAAATGAGTTGATTGCACATAACTTGGGAGGAGAGGAGGCTAGTTATTGAGAGATTTGGGATATCATCGATGCTCGGTGGGAGGTCCAGTTACACCGTCTTCTACATACAGTGACGTATTATCTCAATCCAGTTTTGGGCCTCACTTTTTCTTCCTCTGGATGTGAGCGAAACTGGAGCACATATAGTTAAGTACAAACGAAGAGAATAAATCGACTTTCAACACTCAGAATGAACTCCTTGTGAATATTATGCACAACAATAGGTTGAGAGATAAGAGGTTGAGGAACAAGGGGTTGAAGGATGATGAGGACCCTTTGGTGTGTGATGATGTGATGCCTGATAATGAGTGATTCATAAATGATGAGACAGATTTGTTATTATTAGACCTGCAACTAAAGGATCTAAGTGTGAATGTCTTGTGGGGAGAAGCAGATCAAGCGGGCACATCCACTAGTACCACACCACACACATCCACTAGCACTGCAGCACAATAAGCAAACAAAGGTATCTCACAATTTATTATGTGCTATTACATTTAAAATATATGCAATGAACAACACACTAATCATTCTTATTGAATAGGGAAGATAAAAGTTGGTAAGATTGAAGATGATGAAGATTTGACATTCATAGATATAATTGAAGATGAATATGCCTCCACTGAAGACCCATTCAGTGATGGAACATGATTGAATTTTATATGTTCTTTCTTATTTGTACTTTGGGAGTTCTGATAGACTTCAATTTGTAGTTTTGTATTTTGAATTATGCTATGAGATCCATATATTGCATCTATTTTATTGTTTTTCACTAAGTTCGCTTCTCATTTAGATGTTTTTATTGTATCATAGACTTTTACTGTTATTTACCTGCTAGAATACTTAAATTCGCATTTACGCAATTCTTCGTCCGTGAGGTTTACGCCTCTCCTCACGGACGAAAAATGCCTCAAGGTTTATTTATGCAATTTTAAACCTTGCTATATCTAATGATTGTAGATGAAAGTGTTGCCTTTTATGGGAAATAAAGATGACCCAATATTTTTTTTTTTGAAGGTTTAGTGGACTTAAGAAGGCTCTATTGACTAAGCTCAAGTTTGGTAGGCTTCAGATATGAACAATTTGATTTTCAACAAATCTAACATCAGTTCAAGGTTAACTAAAAGTCATTCACTTCGATCTCAAGCTAAGCTTGGTATAGCTATGGTATTATTTGATCTTATCATGATTAGTGCTAGGCTTGCTCATTAAATTTTTTATTAGAGCTTATTTTGTTCTAAAAATCAATTAGGTCTCATCATTTTTTATTATTTTAAGATCAATTTTAAGTCAATCCTATTAACTAGCACCTAAGTATATATACACCCATATATCGATGTGTGGATGCATATATGCATTAGTATAATATAGAAATATACATAAATATATTGATACATACACTCATACAAATGTACGATACACATGCACTTTTATCCTATCAATTCAAGTTTGAATTGAGCCAAGCTGTCTATTTAGTCAAATTATTCATTTCAATCTAAGCCAAAAACCCATATTAGTAATAAGCAAGGTTTAAAATTGCATAATTGGGTATTGAGACATTTTTTTGGCATGAGCCTCAAGGCATTTTGAGGCGTAAGCCTCAAAATCTAAAAATTGCTCAAAGTAAAAAATAAAAGTTAAAAGTGATTTTTTATATAATATCCAAATAATATGTTAAAAGATGATATATTAACTTTCTATTAAACTATAAAGTAACAAATTTATATACATGTGGAACAAAAAATTATGCAAAATGTTAAGTGATAAGTATTAAATTATATGAAATAGAATTGAAATCCAAATATCACATGAGAAAAATAACATAAAATATATAAATTGCATAAACGTATCATATAGCATCAAATTTAGCTCTAAATTTTTTCTTTCTCAGTTTCTTACTCATCTACATTTAATCACTAATAAAGTTAAAATAATTGACAACAAATCAGAAATTATATGTACTATCATTACTAAGGAGATTTTTATTTGAGTCGTCATAACAAATTGGCATCTCCTTTGCCTCATCCCGTGGTCCAATACCTACCAATCTACTTCTTTATTTATTTTAACCATCTTCCTCTTTCATAAATATTTTTCATCAACATAAAATAAGAGTAATACTTAAATTTTTATAGGAGATGGTGGCGGTATGCGGATTTCAAGTGATCCCCAGTGGCGGCTAGGACGGTGGTGGCTACGACCATGAACAGGGGAGGGAGGGGGGGTTTTTCATTTCAATTCTTCAATCCATCTTCTACCCAGACCATGTAATGCTTCAACTGTAGAGAGAGAAAGACTAATGGGGTAATATATTAAAAGTGAGAGGGAGGAATGACTTTCCATTGTGGATGGAATGATGAAAAGAGATTTTGATGCAGAGTTGTAGGGCTATTTAATTAATTATTATTTAAAATATTTAATTATTTAAATATGATTTTATTAAAACTTCTATCGTTAACTAACTCTTCATTATCTAATAATAATTATTAAATATTAACACCCTATTATTTAATTTTTTTTGCACTGCTAATGATCTAATTAATTACTTTGAATGGTACATTTTGCTTTTCCTCCTTTTGCGCAACAGAAATGATGCGGCCGTGCACTCATGATCTCCTCTAAAGTATTTGGCTAAAGCTAAAACTGAAAGCCTAAAGGGGCTTAAAGCTGATTGTTTTAATGGCTTAATAAAGCAACAAGTTCGCCAACGAGAAAACCTGCTCTAATTTTTGTAATTCCTCCTTTTAAAGTTATTTATTAATCCAGAGAAGCCACCAGCATTTTTTTGTGGACACATGAGAAGCATCAATGGTTTGTTTTCCCCTTTACTCCTCTCTCGTGATTCACGAGTCACGGCCTCGAATGACTTTATTTGCATTCTTAATTTTGATCTTACTGCTCCTCTTGGCTCCGGTAATGAGACGAAAAACAAAACTATTTTAATATATTCTAACCTTCCAAATGAGATGACAAACATAAATATTTTAATTTAGGCCCCCCTTGAACAAAATTTTTGGCTCCGCCACTAGCTAAGGCAAAGGCAGTGGGCTGGAGGTCGAGACAGTTGAGAGGAAGTTAATGCGGCTTTGGAGCGCAAGAGGGCAAGATTTTTTTGGGGCTTTTGTATATGATTTAGCTAAGTTTTAAATAAAACATACATGCCAGCGAGATGAGGCACGCCTGAAGGCGGGCCTCAACCAAGATTAGGTGTTACGCCTCGAAACATTTTTCACTGAAATTGCGTTAAGACGGGCCTCGAGGCGAGCCTCATATTGCGTAATTTTAAACAATGGTAATAAGCAATCCTTGTGGAGATTTCATATTCTATACACTAGAAGGGATAGAAATCAAAAGAAAATATACTAGCATTCCCTATATTCACATGGCTTCAAGCTAGACAATCTAAATGTTTTTTTTTCATGATCCTTAGAATGCTTCATCATTTATCTGTTTATTATATCTTTTTATATTATCATATTTTTTTGTCTTTGGCAATTCATAGTAATGGCCCTTATTGTACTCATATTTTTATCTAATTAATCTTTTGTTTTGAAAAAAAATAAGATTTCTCCCTTGAGATTGTTCTTATGGGAGGATGCTTTTAGTCGAACCCACCCCACCTTAACCATTCTTTGATGGGACTGTAGATTTTGGGATTGTCCTTATAGCCAATCTTTAGTTTATATCATTGTCAAACTCTTTTTAGTCACTTGGTGATGTAACTTAGGGTATCCTTCGCAAAATTGTGGTTTGGGTCAAGAAATCTTCAAACAATTTCAAATTTGGCATTTAAGAGTCTATTTTGGGGCAGGTTTTTGATAGTGTTGCTATTCAGATCATTGGCATATATCTGTTTTGCTCTTACTTTATTGTTACTTTCTAGAAATTTTTGTGGTGAGAAATTATTTTTTACAATCAGATCTGTCAAAGTTATGTAGATGTAAGAAAACTGGTGTATGACTTTTTTTAAAATAAAAATATTTATAATACTCACAACTTTTAAAAAATTATTTTTTCACAATAGTTCTACAACTAATTTTATAAAAGAAACTGCAGCCATCCCAAATGAATTGTAAGTGTCCCTTGTGGGACTACCTTATTGGGAACACATCCTTGTTTAGATGTAAGTCTCTTTAATTACTTCTCAATGAAATGTTAGAGTGGCCCTTGAGTTTTTAGAAGATTTAATTGTAGATGAATGTAGAATCCTATATGTTGTTGTGCCTTCGGTTAATACCTCATCCATCATATCCTTTTCTTGGAATTGAACAAAGGAATCATAGGCTGTTACTTTAATCATCACATCTTCATTCCTCATCGATCATAATATTTCTTAGAATTAAGAAAAAAATAGCTTAATTGGGGATGCTACGTACGTCAATGTCTCAACAATTGTAGGTCTGCCCAATATTTTCCTAAGTAATCTTGAAGGGGTTAGAGCCTAACTGATATCTCAACTACCATAATCTAGTTTGTTACCAATCGATGAAGCTCATAAGGGGTTAATCTAAGTTAATGCCTCGGCGATCATAATCTGACCTAGAATTGAATTACTAAATTATTCTAGGGTTACGGCATGGGTCAATATCTTGGCAAAGGCAGCCCTACTCGCCAGAAAATGATTGTAGTAAATCTAATGTCTTGCATCCACAATCTCATCCTATAACTAGAAACTACATGTCCTTTTGGATTCTCCTTAAGGGAATGTAGTATAGGTCAAATTTCAGTTATATGTTTAGTCGAATATCTTATCAAAGTGGGAGACTTCTTTGAAGTGCACAGTTAGCTTTGAAGAACTATTTCTTCAATCATTCTTCATTTATTATTTTGTATTAGCTGTTATTTAAAAGTTTATTGAGGCTAGGTAATGTTACAATGCAATCATCTTGGAGGCTAAAGAAGGGAGAATGGTGATTGGAAACATGCTGTGTATTGAATTCTGGGACTAAGGGCTTGAGTTAGGCAACTATGTACCATCACCTTAATTGTTACAATAAGGTATAAATTAGGGTGGATCCATGCCATTGTTATTACCTTCTTGGAAGCTTTGGATAGAGTAGGAAGCAACCATGCTATCGCCGTGCTACCTGAAAAGCATGAGATGGAGTGGATTGAGGCAATGCCAGGCTATGTTGTCTTTGAAAGATATTGTTGAGTAGGACTTTGTAAGAGGGGCTTTCTTGGTTTCCCTTGCCCTGTCCGGTCCTAATGGAGGGTTTAAGAGCTGTAAGGCTCATATTTGCTGAAATGTGATAGGAAAGTTGACCCTTGTTGAAAAAGAGATGTTTGGTCTTTGTAGATTTTAACCCGGTGTGGTAGATTCTTGCATGGAGAGATCTAAATTGATTGATAATTGTGCCTCAATCGGTGACAAGGGGATGATGACTTTGTAAAGACTATGCCAAATTATTATGTGCCAAAAAGTGGTTTATGACTAGTCAAGATTCTTGAAGTAGATAACTGTTGACCTCATTATTCGAGGTCAATTTCCCCGGAATCAACTCTAGCACCTAGGTTTTCGTAGCCTAGTGTAGACATCGTTCCTACAGGATTTTTCTTAGGTGGATACCCACTGACATAGCGCTGACTCGACCGTCTTATTCAACCCAAATCAAATTAAGCCATTTGAAATTATTTAAAATCAAATTCATCACATTTGATATTAAGCGAAACTAATTTGATTAAATCAACTTCAATCCAGTTGAAATTACTCAATTTAAACATGATTTAAATTAAACTAACTCATATCAAAATAATTAATGCCAAATGGATGTCGATGAAAACATGTCAATACAAATCAATGCAATATCAAGTTAAATAGATTCGATTCAATTATATGTATCCAAAATCATTTCATTAAATTCCCCTAAAAATTAAATTCAATCTCAGCCTTTAGATCCTTCTCTAGATCAGGTTTTAATCCAAACTTTTGATTTTAAAATCAGAAGAGAGAATGGTACGGTTAGGGCTGGTTGAACCGAACCCCACTACCTCCTATCAATTCACGAACCCCTCACTCTCCCATTGGCTCTGCCTCTTTGCAGTTCTGAAATCCTCAATGCTCCTTTCTCATATTTTGGGCAAGAACCGCTCCGTCTCTCTCTCACTCTCATTCTCACTCACAAAACAAAACCTCCTCTCCGTCTCTCATTCTCTCACAACAATCCCAGGCGAAACCACCCTCCTCCCGTCGCCCTCTCTCTGGTTGCTCTCTCCAATTCACAAGAAGCCCCAGCCGGTCGCCTCTGTTGTTCGCGAAACACCACCCCGTCCGATCCTCTCTGCAATTCGCGAGCCTAAGCCGACGACCCCGGCCGATTCTTGCCCTATATATATATATATATATATATATATATATTTTCGAAAATATTTGGATTTGCTACAGATTTTTGCATAAGAAAATGCATATATTTGCTACTTTTTTTTATCGAAATAGGATGGATCTTTGGGAAGAATGAAATAGTATCAAATAATCTGTTCTGTGATAACATCTTAATATAAATGTAAAGTTGGAACAAATATATGCATGTTTAGGTTTATTCTCCTTCATAGTAAGCTCTCTTTTTAATATTATTTTTGTGAGAAATTAGAGGTTGCTTGGAGGGAAGATACGATTGTTTATGATTGGTTTCTGATCTCTTAGTAAATAAAAGTTGTTGAAAGGTTTCATGTGAGAAATATTTTGAAAAATGTTTGTGTGAAAAAGAATATGTCTGTGTATTCAAAAGTGAAGCTTGTGTGTGAGTGTGTCTTGTGAAGTGTGTAAATTAAAATTGGGTCATGGTAATATCAGAAAGTGAACTATAAATGGGTTGAAATAAGTGAAAAGTGTATGTATTGGAAATATGAAAATATAGAAAAGTGAAATGTGCAAGTATGGGAGATAAAGTATTTGTTTTGTGAAAATTTTGTGAGTTTTGAAAGATTGAAAGTGTATGTTTGGAAATAAAAGTGGAAATATAGAAGTTTTAAAGAAAACAAAAGTTCTCTTTCTTTCTCTACCCCTCTCTCCCTCTCTCTTTCCACTTTCTTGTGCTTCAAAATGAATGTTCGAAAAATATGAAATCTGTGTTCAAAAATAAATGTTCCAAAAAGCAATGTCAACAAATCGGTGTCCAAGCCCGAAAAAAGGTACATTTTAATTTAAATTTTATTTATTTCTTTTTTATTATTAAATGTGCTTCTGATCCCTATTATCTCTTCTTTATTAGCATGAACTCGAAAAAAGGTACATTTTAATTTAAATGTGCTTCTAATCCCTATTTTCTCTTCTTTTTTTAGCATATTATTTTTTCTCTTCCTTATTAGGCACCTCCCCGCCTGCGGGTTGGCAGACCACTTGACCTATGAGGGTGCAGTTCTAACAAGGAAGAGAATAGGTCAAGTGGTATGCCAGAACTGCACCCTCGTAGTTCATGCCAATAAAGAAGAGAAAATAAGGATTATAAGCACATTTAATAATAAAAAAAGAAATAAATTAAAAAATACTGTTGAAATTAAAACGCACCTTTTTTCGGGATTGGACACCGGTTTGTTGACTTTGCTTTTTGGAGCAGTTACTTTTGAACACAGATTTCATATTTTTCGAACATTCATTTCGAGGCACAATAAAGTGGAAAGAGAGAGAGGGGTAGAGAAAGAAAGAGAACTTTTGCTTTCTTTAAAACTTCTATATTTTCACTTTTATTTCCAAACATACACTTTCAATCTTCCAAAACTCACAAAATTTTCACAAAACAAATACTTTACCTCCCATACTTGCACACTTCACTTTTCTATATTTTCATCTTTCCAATACATATACTTTTTACTTTATTTCAACCCATTTATAGTTTACTTTCCGATATTACCATGAACCAATTTTAATTTACACACTTCACAAGACACACACACACAAGCTTCACTTTTGAATACATAGACATATTCTTTTCCACACAAACATTTTCCAAAATATTTCTCACATCAAACCTTTCAACAACTTTTATTTGCTAAGAGATCATAAACCAATCATAAACAATCGTATCTTCCCTCCAAGCAACCTCTAATTTCTCACAAAAATAATATTAAAAAAAGAGCTTACAATGAAGGAGAATAAACCTAAACATGCATATATTTGTTCCAACTTTACATTTATATTAAGATGTTATCACGGAACAGATTATTTGATACTATTTCATTCTTCCCAAAGATCCATCCTATTTCGGCAAAAAAAAACTGTAGCAAATATATGCATTTTCTTATGCAAAAATCTGTAGCAAATCAAAATATTTCCGAAACAAAAAAAATATGAAACTTTTAGCAAATCCATACACATTTTTTTTTATGCAGAAACTTGTAGCAAATCCATCCATTTCAATGCAAAAACTACAGCAAATATATACGTTTTCTTATGTAAAATTAAGTAGCAAAATCCAAATATTTTCAATGCTAAAACCTGTAACAATTTCTTCTTGATTTTTTTTTTTATCATTTCTCTAATCATCAGGAGAGAAAGGAGACAAGTTTTGTTTCAGATTTTTACAAGAAAGTTTTAGATTGTCATTTCCAATGTTTAATTTAAATGCAAGAAGGTTATTCAAGAATGAAAGAAGGATAAAATAGATTTTAGGAAGGAGAGAAGTCAAAAAGAAGAAAATATATAAGCTATGGGAAGTTACGGCCTAGGGCAAGAATCAGCCGGGGTCGTCGGCTTAGGCTCGCGAATCGCAGAGAGGATCGGACGGGGTGGGGTTTCGCGAACAACAGAGGCGACTGGCTGGGGGCTTCTTATGAATTGGAGAGAGCAACCAGAGAGAGGGCGATGGAAGGAGGATGGTTTCGCCTGGGATCGTTGTGAGACAATGAGAGACGGAGAGGAGGTTCTGTTTTGTGAGTGCGAATGAGAGAGTGGGAGAGAGACGGAGCGGTTCTTGCCCGAAATATGAGAAAGGAGCCTTGGGGATTTCGGAACTGCAGAGAGGGAGAGCCAATGGGAGAGTGGGGGTTTCGTGAATTGATAGGAGGTAGTGGGGTTCGGTTCAACCAGCCCTAACCGCACCATTCTCTCTTCTGATTTTAAAATCAAAGGTTTGGATTAAAACCTGATCTAGAGAAGGATCTAAAGGCTGAGATTGAATTTAATTTTTAGAGGAATTTGACGAAATGATTTTGGATACATATAATTGAATCGAATCTATTTAACTTGATATTGCATTGATTTGTATTGACTTGTTTTGATCGACATCGATTTGGCATTAATTAGTTTTAGATGAGTTAGTTTAATTCAAATCATGTTTAAATTACTTGATTTAATCAAATTAGTTTCGGGAGCATGCATCCTAAGTCTATGTTATGTAAGACTCGGTCCTTAATTCTTGTCCTTAGTTGTCACTAATGTTATAGGAAACGAAAGGAGATGTTTTTCTAACCCTTCTAGACATTCATACATGTATCGATAGGTTTAGTGATCTACAAGTGAAATAAGACAATAAGTAGAGGAGTAGTAGAAATGCAAGAAGAACGAAAACTATGAAATGCCAAAAAGAAAGGGAGAGGTGAGAAAACAAAGTAATAAAGGAATATAGGCATTTTGTTAATGGACATGCTTGTTTGAAACCAAGCATGTCTCTAAAATTCTCCTCATCCCTATTCAATGTAGTATGAATAGGAAAGGAGGTGTTTAAATGCCATTTACTGTTCCCACATCCAAACACAGCACTTGATACGTTTGACTCAATCCAAATAACCAAACTATCCTCTAAATAGACTCAAAACGATGAGGAAAACTCGAGTTCCCAAAATTAAAACTAAAACGAGATCTCTTTCCAACCGCCATATTCTTCTAACCTTATCTTTTAAAGGCAAACACTAACAAAAGAGAAACAACTCATAAAAGAAAGACCCCTTCATCCCAAAAGAAAGATCTAGAAAACTTCCCAACACAAAATCCGCTTCATAAAAATTACTGATCCCAAAATAACCTACGAAAAAAAAAACTCACGAGTGAAACGACACATAAAACCCCTTATCAAAAGGAAAACAAAACAAAAACATCGAAAACCTCTTTTTTGACACAAAAGACAATCAAGTGCTTCTTATATTTGGAGTGGGGTAAAAACCATAAAGCTTTTCAACGAGAAAGTTGTATAAAACCCCTCGTTGAAAAAGCCTTCATAAAACTAAAATCACCCAACCTCTCAACATAAAACAATTCGCCAAATACGATTCACAAAAATTCATCAAAAAGCTCTCAACCCATAAAAGTTAATGTTCATAAGTATTTCCGATATAAGACAGCTTATAGTACCTCTCTTTCCAAAGACGACTCATAAAACTTTTCGATATAAAGCCATTTGTAAATCTTCTCAATCGCGAAACAAATCACAAATACCCTCAATATAAAACAAACCATAAAACTCTTCGTAAAGTTTCCAAGAATAGAGCAACTAATGGGGCTTTAACATGAAACCACTTGTAAATATTTCCAATCTTGAAGCAAATCATACAACACAAGCCAAGTCATGTTCTTTTATACTCAAAA
Organism: Dendrobium catenatum; assembly: GCF_001605985.2. Classification (NCBI taxonomy): domain Eukaryota; kingdom Viridiplantae; phylum Streptophyta; class Magnoliopsida; order Asparagales; family Orchidaceae; genus Dendrobium; species Dendrobium catenatum. The sequence goes on from NW_021318711.1 coordinate 2,353,492, forward strand.
TACTACCCAAAATATGACCAACCAAAGATACCTATTGATAAAATAAAATAAAAAAGAAAGGAAAAGGAAAAAGAACATGTATGCTTTCTTATATTTCTCAAAAGAAACTTTGTGAAAGAGTATGAATGCTTGACACTGAGGAGAGAAATATACAAATGTCCTCCCACAAATTCATGAAACCCAATCAATGGGTGGTGTTAGACCATAATTTCATATGTAAAGCTACCCCAAATATCCTTGAATAAGTTTGTTAATGAAACAAACATTCATAATCAGTAGCCATTGCCAAAACTATGCTACAGGATTCAAGAATGATAAGGTGTATCTTGCAATGATAACTCTTCAACAAACTTTTCATCTTCATGTTATATGCTATCAAGAATTTTTAGAAGAAGCTTAAACATAAACTTGTGAACACACTCCTGTGCCAAATATATGATATTGTAAATCAAGAGCTAATCACATAGAAAAACTAATGAAGTGTGGAAAGGATGTTTTTTTGAAAGTCATAAATAAAGCTCTAGTTATATGACAAGTTACCTCTCTCGATCCCCTATAAACATCACAATGAAATCCTATACTTGTGAGAATAAGGATTGAAAATACTTCTCTAAAACTCATAAAATTTTCTGACGTAGAGCAACATCATGATGAAGCAAACTTTAAAGTTTTCCAATGCAAATATATATATATATATATATATATTCTAACATAAAGCCACTCTTACAGCTTTCCTTCATGTGAAATAAATTTTGGAATTCTTCCAATGGATCTCACTTCTCATGTTATGCAAAGATCCTTTTTTTTTTTTTTTTAAAGGGACTCATGACCTTCTCGACTTAAAGTTCATAACTTCTCCCAAAGCTCAAAGGGGCATTTCATCAAACAACCAATATACAACAACTATAAGGCCATATAAAACAAATTTATGTGAAGGTCATGCTTTACCGTCACACAATTCTAAAGGAAACTAGGCTTTATTCATGTTCTTCCTCTCAATGCTAATGTTTACTGACTTTGAACAAGAACTATCACAACATGTCAAGACAAGTAAACCTATCCTCTCATATCAAGTTATTTTCAAGAGCACATATGAGCAATCCTTCCTCATTATTTAAGGATATAGAAGTAAGCTTCAAAGCGAGAAAATCCACATCACCTCTTAAAATACTATAAAAGAAAATACTCTCCAACCAAATTTTCACTTTTATGGATTCACACAAGTGCTTAGGAATTCTTGGTTGTCTCCAAACTACCATGCCATCACCACAAGAAATAAAGTTTGAACAACGAGGTATTCTCAAGTCTCAACACAATAAGAGCAAGACATGATGAATATATAAAAGCCATAGTGGATGACATTGGAGTCTCTCCAACCAACTAATTGATGCTCATGAGAGTCTTCAATTTGAAAGCACAAAAACCTCTAACTAATGATTTCCGAGAAACTCATCCATGTGTGCAAGACTATCACATAAAATCTCAATATAAGCATAAATAACTATGACTTTCTCTTAATGCCGCTTCACCAAATATTTGGTGTGCAATGGTTGTAAGATCATACAAAACGAATCACCACAAAAGATCATTATTTATACACCTATTCGATCAACTTTGGATAAGCGACCTACAAGGAACTTTCCACTATCCATGCCATTACTAACTTAGTAAGAAAATACACATGTACGCATATAGGAAGGAAAAATCAAAGGATCATTAAGTTTCAGATTTTTTTTTTAAATTCAAATGATAATGCTCTTTAGAATGAAATACCTATAACTGAAGGCATTCATATGGTAGTATTAAACCCAATGTCACAAGATTTTCTTAGGTTTCTTAAGAAAAACATAGAACCTGCTTTGCTACTCATATCTCAAAAAAAAAAAATAGACGTGCAGGGAAGAAGTAGAAGCTATATGATGAATGTTAAAGAGAAGATGAAGAAATGGTAAAACAAGAAGGAAAAGTAGAAGAAAAGAGTAGGAGAGTGATTACCTGCCAGAAGAAGACAAGGCAAAGCAGTTTCGATCACTAGGGGCGGACGGAAGCTAGGGCTCGGCGGGAGCAGGGAGTCGGGGGCTGTCGTCGGACAAGGCGACAGGTCCGAGATCGCCTGGGGCTTTGACACTTCTTAGGCTTCGTCGCTGGAGGTGGGATCGGACGAGGAGGGAGATCGGGTGGCTAGAGCTCGGCGAGACTGGTGCCATGCGAACCACAAGAAGACGGGGGGAGAAAGGTAGTATACCTGCTCAGGAAGAGTTCGGCTAAAGCCTGGGATCGACGGATCGGCGTCTATGGTCGCTACAGCTCACGGATGGGGCTGAGTAGGCTGGCGTCAGGTTTGGCTGAGGGGCGACTTGGGCCTTCAGGTTTGGTTGGAGAACATCGGAGCAGAGGGACGGACAGGGCTTCGGAGTCTGCCAAAGCCACGAGTTCGGTCTCTCCTTGCTCACGCAAGAGAAAGAGAGAGACGGAGGGAGGTCGGACGGCCTTCGGGCTCGGCTGGTATTCGCGAACAGAGAAAGAGACGGGAGTAGGGAAGGAGTTCCGCCTCCTTGCTTCTGCGACCCCCCAGTGAGGGAGCCAGGGAGTGGGATGGAGGCTTTAGCCTCAATTAGGGCGCCAAGGAAGAGAGGGTAGATCGGAGCCGTCCGATCAAATTCCTTGATCCAACGGTGGGATTCAAACCGGTTTGGAAATTCAATCAAACTTTGATTAGTATCAAGTTAGACCCAAAGGACTAAAATAAAGTTCAAAATTGAGTCAAGTATGGTTCGATCCGGGTCAACTTGAGCTCGCCTCGACTCGACCAAAATTAATTCACTAAAATAAGATAAGATAAAATCAAACTCGAATTAACGTCGATTCGAAACGAATCGGGCTCGACGAGGCCCGATCAATACAATAAAACGTAGTCGATGACGAATCAGGACAAAAACGAGGTCAACAATATACTTTTTACTTTATTTCAACTCATTTATAGTTTACTTTCCGATATTACCATGAACCAATTTTAATTTACACACTTCACAAGACACACACACACAAGCTTCACTTTTGAATACATAGACATATTCTTTTCCACACAAACATTTTCCAAAATATTTCTCACATGAAACCTTTCAACAACTTTTATTTGCTAAGAGATCAGAAACCAATCATAAACAATCGTATCTTCCCTCCAAGCAACCTCTAATTTCTCACAAAAATAACATTAAAAAGAGAGCTTGCTATGAAGGAAAATAAACCTAAACATGCATATATTTGTTCCAACTTTACATTTATATTAAGATGTTATCACGGAACAGATTATTTGATACTATTTCATTCTTCCCAAAGATTCATTCTATTACGGCAAAAAAAAACTGTAGCAAATATATGCATTTTCTTATGCAAAAATCTGTAGCAAATCAAAATATTTCCGAAACAAAAAAAAATCTGAAACTTTTAGCAAATCCATACACATTTTTTTTTATGCAGAAACTTGTAGCAAATCCATCCATTTCAATGCAAAAACTACAGCAAATATATACGTTTTCTTATGTAAAATTAAGTAGCAAAATCCAAATATTTTCAATGCTAAAACCTGTAACAATTTCTTCTTGATTTTTTTTTATCATTTCTCTAATCATCAGGAGAGAAAGGAGACAAGTTTTGCTTCAGATTTTTACAAGAAAATTTTAGATTGTCATTTCCAATGTTTAATTTAAATGCAAGAAGGTTATTCAAGAATGAAAGAAGGATAAAATAGATTTTAGGAAGGAGAGAAGTCAAAAAGAAGAAAATATACAGGCTATGGGAAGTTACGGCCTAGGGCAAGAATCAGCCGGGGTCGTCAGCTTAGGCTCGCGAATCGCAGAGAGGATCGGACGGGGTGGGGTTTCGCGAACAACAGAGGCGACTGGCTGGGGGCTTCTTATGAATTGGAGAGAGCAACCAGAGAGAGGGCGATGGGAGGAGGATGGTTTCGCCTGGGATCGTTGTGAGACAATGAGAGACGGAGAGGAGGTTCTGTTTTGTGAGTGCGAATGAGAGAGTGGGAGAGAGACGGAGCGGTTCTTGCCCGAAATATGAGAAAGGAGCCTTGGGGATTTCAGAACTGCAGAGAGGGAGTGCCAATGGGAGAGTGGGGGTTTCGTGAATTGATAGGAGGTAGTGGGGTTCGGTTCAACCAGCCCTGACCGCACCATTCTCTCTCCTGATTTTAAAATCAAAGGTTTGGATTAAAACCTGATCTAGAGAAGGATCTAAAGGCTGAGATTGAATTTAATTTTTAGAGGAATTTGACGAAATGATTTTGGATACATATAATTGAATCGAATATATTTAACTTGATATTGCATTGATTTGTATTGACTTGTTTTGATCGACATCGATTTGGCATTAATTAGTTTTAGATGAGTTAGTTTAATTCAAATCATGTTTAAATTGAGTAATTTCAACTGGATTGATGTTGATTTAATCAAATTAGTTTCGCTTAATATCAAATTTGATGAATTTGATTTTAAATAATTTCAAATGGTTTAATTTGATTTGGGTTGAATAAGAGGGTCGAGTCAGCTCTCTGTCAGTGGGCGTCCACCAAAGGATAATCCTGTAGGAACGACGTCTACACTAGGCTACGAAAACCTAGGTGCTAGAGTTGATTCCGGGGAAATTGACCTCCAATAATGAGGTCAACAATAACTAAAAAAATAAAGCATTGGTTCTCTACTTGAGGCCTAAGGGTTGTAGTCCTTGAGAAGGATCTCCAACATTCTATCCACCTAATGAGGTTGAAGGTATAAAATAATTAAAATCATTATATAGCTTCCCTTGGGAACCAAAATAGAGAGTGACTTACAATCCACTTTTGGGTGCAAGATCTTATTTATAGCCTCGTGGATGAAGGGCATTTAGAAACTTGGGAAGTTGTGGGTGGAGGGAAAAGTCATATCTTCTCCAAAATCCATGCTAAATCCATACTTTACTTTTATTGAAGGCACTTTGATCTTTTAATTTATTGGTTGAACAGCCTGATGACAGGACTTGCATCCCCTATGGACAGAAAATGCTTTTAACTCCACTTATGTGTATTTTAAAGCCATGTTAGTTCAAAGCGGTATTAGTGGGAGATTTATGCATATTTAATATATATCCTGACCAGACTTAAGATATTTCTGAATGCAATCAATATCTGTTCGTGATTTTAGCGGTAGGAGCTCCTTCATTGTTTCTCCAGAAGGATTTCGAAGATGTTAAATGAGATGTTAAATGAGCTAGTCTTTATGCTTGAATTGCATAATTTTTTTTTTGTGATTTTTCTGCTTAATGCTCTGAAGATGATGACACACTCCTGTTATCAACTTTTAGATTATTATGAAGTAATTTAAGTATACTTTGGATATCATAAATGCCAAAACTAATCAATTAAAGGTGCAGGGCCAGGTGTTCCTTTAGACGAAGATGAAGCATTCAAATATTTCTTCAGGGTATCAAAGACTACCTTTGAGTATATCTGTTCCATAGTTAGGCAGGATTTAGTGTCCAGACCTCCATCAGGACTCATAAACATTGAAGGTAGGCTTCTCAGCGTTGAGAAACAAGTTGCTATTGCAATGAGAAGGTTGGCTTCTGGAGAAGCCCAAGTATCCGTTGGAGGAGCTTTTGGTGTTGGCCAGTCCACTGTTTCTCAGGTTACATGGAGATTTATAGAATCCATGGAAGAACGAGCTAGACATCATCTCCAATGGCCAGAACCTGAAAGAATGGAGCAAATAAAATCCAAGTTCGAGACCATATTTGGTTTTCCCAACTGCTGCGGAGCCATCGACGCCACCCACATCATCATGACTCTACCTGCGGTCGAATCATCTCATGATTGGTGCGATCAAGAGAGCAACTATAGCATGTTTCTGCAAGTTATAGTTGACCAAGAGATGAGATTTCTTGACATAGTTACTGGTTGGCCTGGCAGCATGACCATGTCCAGATTGTTAAAGTGCTCTGGCTTTTACAAACTCTGCGAGAGTGGAAAGCGCTTGAATGGCCCTGTCAAGCTCTCTGCAGAGAAAGCAGAAATCAGAGAATTCATAGTAGGTGATTCGGCTTATCCTCTTCTCCCATGGCTGATGATTCCATACGTCGGAAAGGGGCTCTCAGCTTCTATGGCCATCTTCAATGAAAAACATAAGACTGTGAATTTACTGGCTACAAGAGCTCTCTCACAGCTCAAAGCTGTTTGGAGTATTCTCAGTAAGGTCATGTGGAGACCTGATAAACACAAATTACCAAGTATAATTCTTGTTTGCTGCTTACTACACAATATTATCATTGATAGCAGAGATGCCCTGCATCCTAATCTTATGTTATCAGATCATCATGATACTGGTTATAAAGAGCAGAATTGTCAGCAAATAGATTCTAGTGGACAGGCCATGAGAGATACTCTCAGTAGACACTTGCACTGGTCCATGGTAGAGACTGATTGAATTGGAGTTTTGAATCCATTATAAAGTAAAAACTATCAGCTGGAAGAAGTTTTGACCAGGTAATTGATATTCCTAGTCAAGGATTACTTTTGATAAAGTTTTTTTTTTTTTTCCTTCGGTAAAGTGAAATATGCAAGCATATTCCAAGCTATTCTGATGCAGGCTGATCATGTTACTTAGACACTGATCTTGTAATGAGTGGTGCCACTTCCAATCAATGAGAAAATCACACCATTTTTCTATTCCTGCATTCTGAATTTGTTGAGATTAAGGCTTCGTTTGGGGCGGTTTTTTTACTGTTTCTTAAAGCAATTTTGTAATACAAAAAATTTATTTTTTGTATTAGAAAACTGCTTTATGGAGTAAGAAAGCCGTCCCAAACGAAGCCTAAAAGATCGAGAATTTTTTGTCTATAGCCACAAAATAATGCAATTTCTCCATGATTCATTTGATAAAGCTACTGTTCATGATTTCTTGGGAGCATGGTTGCCCTGGAAACTAGCTCTTGGTGACCAAGGAATTGTTGTAGCTAAGTTTGGGAGTGATTATTCCGTCAGGTTATCGAATGCATCCGGAAATCAATACCAAAACACCATGTCATTAAAGTGCTCGGTACCGTGTTCGATACAACGCGCTCGATATGCTCGGTATTGCTCGGTATTTTCATCGGATGGAATAATTTTTTCAAGTTTGGGATCTTTTTGAGTTTAATTAATCAAAAGAAAGATAGTTTGTGATAGTTGAATGATCATATCATTCTAAAATTTGCTGATCATACATGCATAGATTATGCTCAAGAAATTCCTAGTTTTGTTTTTTATCATCAAATTGTATAATTTTTAAATTAGGGCTAACCAGTGATTTTGGCAGGAACAGCTGATTTACACATTAAAATTGTAAATGATGGTAGCTTTATCACATGTACCTACATCCTTTTCTATTCCAATGGTACCGACTACCGAGTCAACTTACTTCTTAGTTAAGCTAAGGTTTCATTTGAGATAGTTTTTTTTATTGTTTTTTAAAATTATTATTTAGTATAAAAATTTTTAGTTAAAAAATTTTATATTAAAAAGTTGTTTTAGAACCTAAAGAATATGATTTTGATCTATATGAACAATAGTTTTGTAATTATAGAGAAGAAAGCTCATATCTAGTTGGAGTATTAGATTTAGGATAAATATGGTTTCTTAACACTAATGAAATTGCAGCGCAATAGCTTCTTAGGCTTTGTTTGGAATGGCTTTCTTGTTGCTTCTTAAAGCTGCTTTCTAGTATAAAAATTTTAATTTTGTATTAAAAAGTTTATTTAAGAAGCAACAAAAAAATCGTCCCAAATGAAAACTGAATCACACATGCACACCAAAGACATAAAACTATGTACTTTTCACCAACATGTTCGGATCTTTACATTTGCTTATGATGGGATGCACCAAAGGTAAATTGCGAGGAAACTTAGACTTCGTTTCGATAATTTTTTTATTGTTTTATTTTTCAGATCGCAATCATAATTTCTGTTTGACAATTATTTTTTCATCATTTTCGAAACTTTTTGTTCTAGGAATTTACTTACTACTATAGTTTTAAAAAAATATGTCATCCACAATAGTTTTATAGACAGTTTTATAAAAAGTTGCAGCCTACCCAAATGAATTATAAGACTTTGGCTGTTTTATTTTTTCATACCATAATCACAATTTATATTTGATTGTTTTTTTGCTAATTTTTTTAAAAAAATTGTACTAAAAAGTTACTTTCAACAGCAACTTTTAAAAAACTTAATTTTTTATAGCAGCTTATAATAATTTTTATAAAAAATTATAATCATCCTAAACAAAACCTACTGATCATCTCTTACTTTTCATGGTTAAAAGAGAATGGTGATTCTTCCTAGTTTAAAACGTATGATCGCTGACCGCATCATATGGCATGGAAATCCTCTTCATTAGTTATCACACATCTGTGCAGAATGGAGATTAAACGACTACAGTCCCGTTTATAGCATCTTTGGTGCTGAGGCTGAACTGATCAAGCACAATTTTCTCGAGAGAACTTTCAATTTTTCTATTAGAGAAGCATTTTATGGCAAAAAATCTTCATGAACAAGAGAATCATCTGTTGTTTCTACACTTTGTTCCTTAATATATTCGACATGTCTTGAAGAGGTAGAGAAACTTCTTCCATTATCCCAAATGCTGAGGTTACAGTGAAAAATATAGGGACATCCGGATTTACAGTGAACCTCTTTGCTGAAATTATTTGGTTCCATAAAAATAAGCTCTCTCTAAGGAAAAAAGCATAACATAACCTGGAAATAGAGAGACATTACAGAAAAATAATGATTTGCATGACAAAATAGTGATCTTTCACACAGCTGAAGCTTATTTAGGTTTAGAAGATCATGGAAGACATTGAAAGATAAGCTATTACTGTTGTTACAATAGAGAAGACAACAGGAAGGGACACTGGCTTCAAAAACCTTCCCGCAGAATCTCCGCCGTTAGAATTGCCTCCACCGGGAGGAGAAACGGACGGCGATGGCACCGTAGCTGCTGCAATAACAATTTGACTTGTATTAGCAAGTTATAAGCAAGGAAATACTTAAAGCTTTCCTTTAAAAAAAAAAGCAAGGGAAACTTTGGCTTCATTTGGGACAATTTTTTTATTATTTTTAAAATCAACTTTTTAGTCAGAAAGCTATAAAAAACCTCTCACAAATGAAACATTAGGGGCTGTTTGGTAGCAGGATTAGGCTAGATTTAAGGTGGATTTGAGCGAAATCCAGCCAAATGGTCTAAAATGCAAAACCAAATCTCATGGCAAATGAAAGCCACCATAGACGGAAAATTCCCCCTTTTCGTGCTAAATCCGGATTCCTAAAATTATCTTTTTCGCCGAATTTAAGCTTCTATGAGTGCGAGAGAGAAGAGTCTGCTTGTTAAATCCGCTCTGTATCCAAACAGTCACATAAGATTTAACAGAATTTATCATGAATGTTACCAAACTTTTTCAGGATTTAGGCCCTCACAGGATTCCCAAAATCCAGATTTAGAGGATTTATGAAATCCTACTTAAATCAAATCCCGAATACTACCAAACAGCCCCTTAGTATTGACGTCTTTTAAGTTGATTTTTATTTTTTATTTTTAGGACTTTTAAGTTGGTGTTAGACAAAGAATAGTAAAAATTTGAAGCTGATCATCTAATGCTTTTCTATTCTATTTTGATTGTTTCAGAGTTCCAGTGGGAGCTTATCAGAGTTCCAATATTACCGTTGCATCGACTGGCTGGCGGAGTCTGAACTTTACATTCACCTGGGAGAGCCAAAGCCCTGGTCTGATTAACTTGGATCCCGAACTGAGAGCCACCGCCATTAACGATTATACACAAGCAAGCAGGTTCTGTGCTCACCACTGTCGCTAACTTCAAGCAGCATTGAGGAGTAGGAGCTGAGCTACTGCCTGTAATATAGTCTGTGCAAGGTTGGAGACTGACTATTGCAGCTACGCAGTCGTCTTCTTCTGAAGATTTATCTATGAAGAGGAGAGTAATGGCGATAGTGATTAGGGCTGCTTTGATTATTCTCATCTGAGGTTGTTAGGGAGGAAGAAGGGTTGGGGAGTGGGGAGGAAATTGAAACTTTTTATAGGTGATTTGGAATGGTAAATAGCCTGTGTGAGCACGGGCGGAATCAGTCTTAGCTCTCGGAGCAAGTGATAAACTTATAAAAAAATAAAAATATATATAATGATGTAAAAATAAATTATTTTACTTATAATCATTTTTCGCAGACTTGTTTATTAGTGTTAGAAAAATTTAACATAAACAGATGAAAATAGCGGTAGTCAAGAGGCTTTTAATTTTTGGAGAGGTATATTGTGTGAAAAAAAAAATTTGGTTGGGGCCGAAAAATAAAATTTGATATCCCTTATTGTACTAAAGGGTTGTTTGGTAGTAGCCAGGATTCGATTTAAGTAGGATTTCGTAAATCTGCTAAATCTGGATTTCGGAAATCCTAAGGGGCCTAAATACTGAAAACTGTTTGGTAACATTCATGACAAATCCTATTAAATCATGTGTGACTGTTTGGCTATAGAACGAATTTAATGAGCGGACTCTTTCTCTTCATCCAACGGATTTCGTAAATCTGACAAAAAGCATAATTTTTTAAAAAATCTTGGATTTAGCACGAAAAGGAAGAATTTTTTGTCTGCAACGGCTTTCATTTGCCATTTGATTTGGTTTTTGTATTTTAGACTGTTTGGCTGGATTTCGCTCACATCCGTCTCAAATCCGACCTAAATTCTGCTATCAAACCCCTCCTCAGTAGTACACGATTTCGACTTTGTGTGTGCCATCACTATTTTAAAATAAATATTTAAAAAATTAAAAAAAAATTAAATGATTCTAAATGGCAGCATTTGCTTAAATCTTTTATGGAAGATATGCATTATCCTTTGAAATTAAGTATATTATTGTAAGGATATTTTGGTTTGGCATTTCTTCCGAATAAATGTGAGGGATTTGCTTTGCACGGCGTCGTCTACGGGAGAAAAGGGCAGCGTACGTTGGCTTCCGTTTATTGTTAAATATGTCCGCCGGGATAACTTTCTGAGTGTATTTTATCTTCATTTTTGTGAGCGTACGTTGCCTTTTTTTACCTTTTTTTTTAAATAAACTATTTCCTTATATCATCATATATTTTAAATTAAAATGAAATTATTTGTATGACATTTGTTTTTAATTTCATGATAATCTCAAATGTTTTAAATAAATTATTTCATGATAATACATTATGTTTTAAATAAATTTCATGATAATCTCATTAAAATTATGTTAATGACATTTGTTTTAAATAAATTATTTCATGATAATCTTTCGACTTCTGAATTTTTATATTCTGAAATTATTATGCAATTATTTTATTATTAATAATATTAGATTGCAAAATTTTAATGTTGATTGTATAATATAATGAGATTTATGTATTAAAAACATGAGGAAATAAATTCGGCTATCCATATCAGTCGTTAATGACAAAAATTAAAAATATATTTATTTATAATTTATTGAGAAAAATGGACACAAATATGAGGAATGGAACATACAAAAATATAAAATTTATTATTTTTATAGTATGCATTATATAAATGAAATATGTGTCAAAATCAATAATAAAAATAAGCCAAATATTTAATTAAATTAACATTTTTCATAAAATAATTATTAAGATATTTTAATAATCTCATTTTTTATATACACGTGAGTATATTGTTTACGTATATTTTCGTATTGAGCTCGATTCAATACCATTTGGGCTCGATCACGTTTGGTTCGAACGCCGTAAAACTAAAATTGACCCAAATCGAGCCATAATTTAATTAAATTCATCAAATTAAAGCTAAATTGGTCCAAATCAAACCCAATTAAGTCTCGTCTAACCAAATTTGACCAAATTCAGCACTAATTTGAGCTCAATTTCACAAATATGGCTCAATCGGACCTAATCGAACTCGAATCAACCCAAATTGATTCAGATTGAATCTAATTTGGGCTCAATTTCAGCTCAATTGACCCAAATCAAGTCAATTTAATCTCAAACAGGTTAAATTGGACTTTTTAGCCTTTCTAATCATTCCCTGAGACAAGAAAATTAGATCCAAGGATTGAGATTCAAAGATCGCTGCTAAAGTGTCTTTTCCCATTGAATCATGTCTGATTTGAGCGGCTATAACATGATATTGCAATAGAAGATCTCCTCAAGTAGCTCATGTCTTCATTTTGCAAGAGATAGAGGGAGCGGGAGACGAAGAAAAAGGCATTCGACTAGCTTTGATTCATGTGTCCCAAAACACAGTGAAAGAAAGGGAGATTGGCTATTTGGGCTTTTCTTCTTCCTATTTGTCTGACTTAGCCGAATGGGAGGGAGAAAGAGAGAGCTAAGTGGCTCTGTCTTGCTTGCGCGCATCCTGCCGAAGGGAAGAAGAGGGTCAGCCGACCCTCTGCTTGCGTATAGGAGACCCGTGCGTGCTAAGGATTCACGAGCAGGGAGCTTTTTCTATCTAACTCGAGCAAAGAGATCATTTTTTATATCTTGTACGTGCGTCCAGGTGTTGACTCTAGTCCAAACATATTGAACCATTCAAGCCACTGATTCATGGCTGTCATTTCCTTCTTTCTTAGGCTAAGAGAGGGACATACCTCCTCATCTTTCTTCTTTTCTCCAAGTGGAAGAGTGTAGTCATTATCTTTTCTTTTCCTCAAGCAAAATAGATAGGGCAGGAGGATAGTGGATGTATTTAGAGGCTTCTCATTCATTGTAGGAGCTTCATTTTCCCTACCCATCATCTTTGGTGACCTCTTGATGATGAAATCAATACATGGGAGCAACATACATAGCAAACCAATACTTTGGAGCACTTGGCCAGTAGTCTTCTTCCTCCATATAAAGGTGAGTGGAGGGTGTTTAGCGCCATAACAACCTGGCGAGATAAAATCCTTTGAAACTTAGAAGAAGCACTATATCCTCAAGCCATTGATCATGTGTTTAATGTTCCAAAATCTTAGGGACCTAGAAAACCCTTGCATCTAATTTCCAAACCTTCAAGAAATTTATTCATTCGTTGTCCTCTCAGACCAATCATGCAAATCTAGTGATTTTCTTTTGATTACTCTCATGTGAGGGTCAAAAGAGGACAGTGATGAAGCTTCGGGCTGTTGGACTCGTGTCTAATGCCCCTACCTTGTATGAAATGCATTAATGTTGTCTCCTTAGTTGTCACCGTCAATCAAACCATAGGTTTAGATTGTCATTTGATTCTAAATCAAATGCCAATTGTATATGTTCAAGAGTAGAAGTTTGCATTTAATTGGGCTTTTGCACTTGAGAGCCATTGCCATTTTGGAGATATTAGAGAGGGATTTAAACTTGTGTCTCATTATGGTCATATGTAGAACTTCAAAGGTCTACTTCATGAAGCCTGTGATAAAGTGATTAATTAAGTTCATCTTTAGTATACACAAAATCTCATTACAAAAAAATGGTTATTGAGTTTATCTATTCTACCAAAAGTCCTGAAATTTGAAAAGTTTATAAAGATGCCTATTTAATTTCAAGCTTTCATGAAGCAAAGTCGGAGTTTCATGCGAACTCTCAAAGGTTCACAATTGATGTTCCATCATATATGAAATTAGTTAAGCTTATTTATGTCACTCGCTACGATAATTATATATGCCTAAGTTTTACAAAATCATAAATGTGTCCACCAAACTCATGAATGCTTATAAAGCGAGGGTAGAGTGTTCTACGGCTTTCAAGAATTTATATATTACACCCCATCACGTATTTAAGTTGTTAGACATGTTTAGTGTAATTTGCAAGTTGATGTGTTGAGGGTAACAACACATAACCTAAGCACATGATAAAATTTCTAAAATAACAAATCACTTAAACTTATTCCTATGATTTCTTTAGATCATAACAAGGGCCTATCCAAAAGCATGTAAGTGATAAATCACCTCTTGCACACCCTTAGGTCGCTCTTAGGTCATGATAAAATTGATCTTTATGATCCATTGAGAGGCATTTAGATGAGCATCACCTATTCAACATAAAGTATAAAACACTCAAATAAAAATAGAAAATTCTCTTTCTCATATGCATCTTCTTCATGCATGATACTTAGAGTTTCATCAAAATTCTAAGTGTTAGATTGCATGAATCTTGTGACTTTAGGATCAAATTCTTATGGCCATTCCACCTCTTATTTGTTGATACAAAATCAATAAGCAATCTCTCCTCCTCCCATTCATGCATGAACAATTTGGGGCATCTCAACGCTCCAAACACTTCATTGCATAATCATTCAATCCATCTCTTATTTGTTGATACATAAACTCAACAACCGTTCACCTCTCTATCCCTTTATGCATGATTGTTGGAGCCTCCTCAAGGTTCCAAATGTTATTCTAATGGGTCCTTGGATCTTAGAAGCAAAATCTAAGTCATTTACCCTTTATTTGTTGAACCAAAATCAATAAACACCCACCAATCTTCTTGCATGGTATTATGGATTTCCCCTAAAATCCTAAATACATCATGCTCCGACTCCTGAACTATAGAACTAAGCTCTAAGTTCTTTTATTCCATTTGTTTGAAACACAAAGTCAACAAATGAACATGCCCCCTTAGACATAGGATCCAAATCCTAGTCTCTTCCATTTATTTAGCCTAAATTAAGTAAATGACCAACTCTCTTTGAACATCAAGAGTTCAAATAAACCTCTTCCAAGTTTAACATTCTTAAGTTACATCTTCCTTGCTATTTTGTACAAGTCAAAGCTATAGAAAATACATTACATCTGAAAGTTCGTTAGGGATGTTAGGCCCTTATGAACTAGCCCAAGGCTAATTAAGAGAGAAGTGAATTGGTATTTTAAAATATCTTTCGCAATAAAAAAGTCAACCCAAAATCCACCACAAAGAAAACACAATGCGGAAATTAAATGCGAAAATAATAAAGGAAAGAACACACCAGATTTATAGTGGTTCAGTCAAACCTTGACCTACGTCCACTCCTCGGAGGCACCCTCCGAGTATTGCACTAAATCCAGTATCTCTCTTTTAGCCCCCAAAGCTAGGCGGAGAAGCCCTTATAAAATCACTTCCACCTTCCTCGGTGCGGCGGGGTAGCCGGGTCTTTTGACACCAAAGAGATCTTCTTCTTCCTAAAACTTTTCTCAAGATAAGCCTTGAATCCGATTGTACTAAGGTACAAGCTTGTCGGAGCAACCATGTGGAATGCCCATCCACACTCTCTTGAAACCTCCTCCAAGGATCTTCTCCCTCTCTCAAACTCCACCCTTTCCTCTCTCCCTTTCAAGCTCTCTCTTCAAGTTCCCTTCAAAAGAACAAAGCTACAATGGCTGCCAAAGAAACTTTTCATGAGAAAACAAGAGGTCTTTAAATAGAATTGCAAAACCAACATTATCGTCCAGGACGATCGTCGGATCGTCCCGTATGATGCACTTAAAAAGAGGGCTTCAGAAAATCCTAAAAAATTAATTTTGGCGCCCAGAATCGTCCTGGATGATCTCAAGATTATCCAGCACGATGTGTAGAATTTGTCCTGATATTCCTGGACGATATTTGGATAGTCCAGGACGATTAGTACAAAAAAATGTACAAATCATCTAGGACGATATTGTGGATCGTCCAGGACGATTAGAAGAAAAATTATGGTATTTCGGCTTGGATGATTTAGGAAAATCAAGTATGTCGGCAAACATCGTCCTGTACGATATACAGATCGTTTGGGACAATCAGATTGAAAAATTTAACCATAATTAGTCCCCTAATCACAGGATCAATTTAGGCATGATTTGTATTGATCGTCCGAGATGATTATAACAAAAATTTAAACTTAAATATTTGCCTAAATCGTCATTGGTGGCTCTTTTCCAAGATCATAAAGGATCATCCTGAACGATCCAAAATCGTCCAATACGATTAGTTTAAAACTTGATCTTCTGGATTTGTGTAGATCTCACTCCCTTGAGTATGTGTGCATGGTCACCAAGCAAGCATACACCCTTATAAGACTTGACTCAAGAAATCAAAATTACATCAATGAATGTTACATACCCTTTTACAACATAACATTATTCAACCCAATCTTGAGCTCTAATTTTTTGTTTGATGTTGCATGATATTCCTAAAATGTTAGTATACACACAAATAAACATATATTGCAAATACAAGTAGACAATAGAAACTGAGCCATAATATTTGTTATCATCAAAAATATAAACTCATAAGCTTGAGTTGCAACAATATCCACTTAGCCTAAATTATGTGAGTGTATATCTCTTTCTTTGAACACCAAATGCTAAAAAAAATTCCTCCAATTTGTAGCTTGTAAATTTAACATTGCTTTCTATATTTACCCGACACATAATTGGATAAATAATCTCGCTTCATCAATGACAAAATTTGATGAATCATCCTCCAACATGCAACCCATGGATTACATGTTGTTTCTCCCTCCTACAACCCAAAAGTTGTAGGAAAACTACCAAATCGTCCTTCATTTGCATATCACCGAATATGTGTTATTGGAATATAAGCCCCAACATTTTAAATCAAAATAATGAACTTAAATAAAATTGAATTCTAAAATGTAAAGACCAATATATAATAGTTTTGAGTATCTTTGAGTTTCCCCTTAAAATCAAGTACTCCTACTCTTCCTCTCTTTGGCCCTCACTCCAGGAACTCCAATCAAAGTTGATCCCCCTCTTTCTTTGAAATTCCTAAAGACATAAAATCTTTAAACAAGAATTTCATGGATTTTAAAATGGAAACTTTAGCCAATATTTTGATAATTTTTTTTAAAAGATAAAATTATTAGTTTAATCAAAAGTTTTTCAAGTACTAATAACTTGAGATATAATTAACCATATCATCTTACCCCTATTTGATATCTATACCCAGAATAAAATAAACCATATTAAACCAAATATTGAATGGAAGGTAATCTTTATTAAAAATTAAAATTATAAATTTTGTTATTGAGCCCATAAGAAAAAGATATTTTTATCCTACGGGATAATTTATCTTCCTTTTTTTATTGTGCTCGATCACAAAATATACAATCCATTGAGGATGACAAAAGTTCTCCAATAGATTTTCTGGCAACTCCACAGAAGAAGATGCCTCTTTTTATCTAAATTTATTAGTTTTGGAATTTAATATGAATGATCATAAAATTAAAAATAAAGTTAAATGTTATTCTAGGATTAGGTGGGGATGTTTAAAAAATATTACTAAAAATATTTTTAAGTGTAAGATTCTAGATCTTAAGATTTTGTCTGTGCATGAAAAAAGCTAATATTATGTGAAAAAAATAGCTAGTGATATTAATAATGTTACAAAAGATATACATGAAGTATTAAAGGGAAAATTTCCAAATAGTAAAAATATTTGATGATGAAATCAAAATATATAAGAATAAATAAAAACTAAGAAGATTTGTTATAAAAATTAGTATAGATGTAAAAATTCTAATAATTGGGAAAGGTATAAAGATGCACGTAAGGAGTCTAAGAAAGCAATACGCGGTGCAAATATTTTAACTTTTAATGATATATATAATAAATTAGATATTAAGTAGGGTGAAGGATATATGTATGTTAGTCAAACAAAGAGATTAAAAAGCGTTTTTATTAAAAGAGGATATTCAACAAAGGTGGATGAGATATTTTGCTAAACTTTTCAATGAAAATTATTAGAATGTGATCGATTTTAGTGACCTTAACACCAAATCAATTTGATGTACAAGATTGTATGAATTATAGAGGAATTAAATTAATGTGTCATATTTTAAAATCATGGGAGAGAGTTATGGTGCATAAGTTGTATCGTGATACTAATGTTTCTCCAAATCAATTTGGATTCATGCTGGGTGGGTCTACTATGGAACCTATAAATTTATTGAGATGTTTGATGGAGAAGTGTAAAGAGAATAAGAAGGATCTACATATGATATTTATTGATTTAGAGAAAGTATATGATAAAGTTCCAAGAGAAGTGCTATAGAGAGTTCTAGAAAAGAAAGGGGTTAATAATACTTCTATTCAAGCCATTAAGGATATAAATGTAAGAGTTGTTACTTCCATTCAAACACAAGGTGGTTTGACCAAGTATTTTCTTATTTCAGTTGGATTACATCAAGGATCATCCTTAAGCCCATATCTTTTTTTGTTTTAGTCATAGATGTTCTCATTAAACATTTGCATAATATTCTACCTTGGTATATGTTTTTTGCTGATGATATTGTTCTTGTTGATAAGACTAGAGAGAGAGTTGAAGGTAAACTTGAATTATGGAGGTCAACCTTAGAGTGTAAAGACTTTTGTTTGAGTAGATCTACAACTGAATATATGAAGTATAATTTTAGTAATAATAGATCTAGTGGGGGATTACGACTTTGGGAGATCAAGTCATTAATAAGAGTACACGTTTTACATATCTTGGGTCTATTGTTCAGCGTGATGGTGAAAAAATTTGAAATATCATTAGTAGAATTAATGTTAAATGGTTGAAGTGGAGGAATGCATCGGGCTTGTTGTTTGATAGAGAAGTCCCCCATGAACTTAAGGGAAAATTCTATATGATGGTGGTGAAATTTGCAATGCTTTATGGTGCAGAATGTTGGCCTTTAAAAGAGAAGCATAATATTAAGTTAAGTGTTGCAGAGATGAGGATGCTTAGGTGGGTGAGTGGCTTTACTTTTAAAGACATGATACAAAATGAGCATATAGATGATAAATATTTATTTTTAAAATAAAAAATAATCAAAACACACTAATTAAATATATTTTAAATAAAAAAGACCCAAGATGGGTTCATCATAGGGGTTTAAATGAGTCGAGTCAAGTAGCGGTCTTATCAAGCTCGCCACGTCAGTCAGAAATTTGGCTCGAACTCATGCTCGACTCATCGCATTTCAGGTCAACTCGTCGAGTGGCTCAATTTGAAGTTCTTACTCCAATTTCCCCTATTTTCATTTTCCCACAAAACATTCCCTCCCTTGTTTCGAATTCCCGTGTCTAGTTCGCCTTCCGCAGTTGGTTCCGAGCCTTCCGTCATTATGCATTTGCGACTATGAGCCTTCTGTCATTCCTAGTTCTGAGGTCCAATCCGCGAATCATGAATTCGAATGGGTCTTCCGTGGGATTTTTAAAACGACATGAATAAAATAAAATTATTTAAAAAATATTAATAATAATTCGAGCTGGATCGCGAGCTCACGAGCTGAGCCTCATTGAGCTTAAACTCAAGCTTGTTGAGCTTGAGCTTGTGGCTCGATAAATATGACTTCCGAGCTTGTTAAACAATTAGAGCTCGAGCCAATTCAGCTCACTTCTAGAGTTCCACCCCTAACTTATCTAATGAATTCAGAGGATTTTATCGACCCTGTCTATGTGGTGTCGAGCCGTCGACTTTGGCACCATAAAATGAGAGAAATTATTTTGTGCGGAATCCGGTTATAGAGCTGTGTTCGGATGCTTACGTGGAAAGTTAAAAGTCCGCGATATTTATTTGACTTGCGTATTGATTGAGTATTTATTGCGTATTCGTTGTGTAAAATGTGCGTATTGATTGATTATTTTATTGCGTATTTGTTGCGTATTCATTGAGTATTTGTTGCGTATATGTTACACATTTTCTACTTATTTACTGCTTATTTGTTGCGGATTTCTCTTCATCTGCAGTAAGTCCGAAAAGACAAACGGGTCGGGTAAGAAGTTAAATGAATATCCTAACTTTTCACGTAAGCACACAACGTGTAGATTTTACTGGCATCCGAACACATATCTATAACCGGATTCCGCACAGAATAATTTCTCATTAAATGAAGCCCTTAGGCCCTCAGATGACCAGTGACCACTTAACGACCGCTCTCCAATTCCACCCCTTGTTCCCATCATAACCCTAAATGGAAGCGGAACAAAATCCCAACACTACTACAGACCAAACTCAAACGCGGCCGCCGCCGCCGACGATCACTCTCCGGCCATTCAACTTCTCCGACTCCGACATAGACGCTCTCATATCCCTTGCCGCTGATGATCGCATCAACCGTTTCCTCCGCCGTGGACCCTTCTCCCATCGCGATGACGTCGTCCGATTCCTCCACACTCACGTTCTTCCCCATCCCTGGTACCGCGCCATCTGCCTCTCCGGCGGCCGCCCCGTCGGCTCCATCGCCCTCCGCCCAGAGGATTCCGGCCATGGCCGAACTCGGACTGTGTCGCTGGGTTACCGCGTGGCGGTCGAGTATTGGGGCCGTGGGATCGCGACGGAGGCAGTGCGGATGGCGGCGGCGGCGGCGTTCGAGGAATGGGTGGATTTAGACCGGGTTGAGGCGATAGCGGATGTCGAGAATCCAGCGTCGCAGCGGGTATTGGAGAAGGCCGGGTTTGTGAGGGAGGCTGTGCTTAGGAGGTATTTGGTGCTGAAGGGGGAGGTTAGGGATATGGTAATGTATAGTTTTGTGTCTTCAGATCGCGTGGCTGGATGAAGTGGTGGGTTCGTTCGTCCAAGAGTGCATGCAAGCTGTTTGTGGTATTGCTCAAGTTGTTTAGATCGGAGAAATCGGGCCAGCTGTGTGCAAAGTTAGTTTATGATCGAAATTGAATGGAGCTAGACAGCTCAAATTGATCCGTTCTTTGAGAGTTTTGATTATTAATTACGATGTTTTGAATTCGAATCATATATATCTGATTTGTACGGCCTAAATGTCTAATTTTTTTTTTTTTTAATGAATCTCAATTTAGATTGTATCTAGCTACCTTCGTTTGGTTCATCCGAAGAATTCATCAACTCAATCCCAAAAACTTGTCTGACAAGTAGGAGTTCTATCCAGAAGAACTCAAATATATTCACCATTAATTTGTTCTTGCGGTAATGAAAAGTTGCTAATCATACTCATATGTTACACAGCTTGCTACTTCAAGATCAATCTTATGATTTTTCTTATAATTTAATACTATAACCATTCTTGTGCCATTGATCTTTGCAGTTGCTATAAGTAGGGGGTTGGGGGTCAACGATCTAGTGTGGGCAACATGAATGTTTCGTTTGGGACAGTTTTTTTATTGATTTCTAAAGTAGTTCTTTAGTATAAATATTTTTAGTTCAAAAAATATTTGTAATAAAAAGATGCTTTAGAAAACAGTAAAAAAATTGTTCTTTTTTTTTTTGAAGAAATGCAGAATTGCATTAATTATAAAAGAAAAGACAATCTAATACAAACTAGATAAAGGAAGCTAATGGTTCATTTTTCAACAAGAAAAAGGGATCTTATTGGACATAAATTTGTTAATTTAAACTTATTATAAATGATATGGAACTCACTATTTCCTATTTTGAAACTGTTGAGATGCAGGGGATACCAAAGTAATAAACAACCCGAGGGTTGATTAGTATCCCAGAGTTCCCATCCAGTTAGAGAATAAGACTTAGTAATGATTCTATAATCAATTAGAAAAAGTTTAAAATAACAAACTAGATGAAAAACAAAGCAAAAAAAGCTAAAAAGGAAAGTACATTTTAACAAAAATTTCAAAAAATCACTTAAAATAATAAAATATCATTGAAAGATATTCCATAAGCTTTTTCCAATCTCCAAAGTCAGCATTCAATGATAGCGTTAATCCAAACTTTTTGATAATTTGCTCCATCTTCAAGTATCTATCCACTATGTTGTTGTCAACGGGATTACCATCTTGCACTTTATTGAGATAAAAGAGAAGAAGAACCTCTCATGCCGTTCTTCACTTTGATTCTAGCCATCTTCCTTCTAGGAAGATCTTTCACCGGTCCTAATGCTGGAAGTTCTTTGAACAATGTGTGCTTAGATCCGGGGGACTTACTCTTCTTAAAAAGACTATTGTCTTTTTTAAGAGCAATTTTTTTAAAAGTTAAAGAGATATTCGATAGTGGAGAAGTATCTCTTAATATGCAAACACTGTTTTTTAATTCAGGATCAGTAGCTGAATTAATAATTGGATCAACATTAATGCTAGATACAGCCGCCAAATCTGTTAAAGGAGTTGCAATTTCCTCCTGAAAATCTGCATTTTTTAATTCAAAAAATGGTTTGTTAGTTCCCTGAATTTTAGCAACTTGAGTTGAATCGGCAGCATCAACTCCTTCCTTAATAGCTTCCACAATTTCAGGAATTTTGAATTCAGAATTTGAATTCAAATTGTTGTTGAGATTCAAATTATTGCATTCCACTTCCACGGGATCAGCCAAACGAAATTCATAATTTAAATTCTGAACTTCCAGAATTTGTTCCACAGGAAAATTCTCCTCCATTTGTGGGATTTGAATTTGTGATTTTTCAGCAATTACAGGATGAGCGGTGGAAGATTCAGCTCCTTGTCTAACTGCCTTTTCTTCTTCTTCCTTATTTTCAGCAACGTCTCTAGCTGTCAAACGAACATCAGAAAAATCTGAACCAATAATCCCGTCTCCTTCAACATCTTCCAAGGCAACATTTTTGATATTAACACAAACATCATTCAGTTATCCATGGTTGAGACAACTTTAAAAAGCTTTTTCTCAGGAATAAATCTTCTTTTGTTTTTGAACTTCACATGCATTCAAGGCCCAAAAGTATTATTTTCATATTGAAAAGAACTGAAAGGGACCTCTTTAACAATAGGATTTTGATTATGTGTTGAATTAGGACACACAGAATCAATATGACCGATTTTTCCACATTTGAAGCAAAAAATATGATAGATTTTCATACTCAAACTTTTGAAAAAATCTACTATGAATCCCTTCCACCCAAATTCCATAGGGGAGTTTAGAATTCAAATTTACTTGAATGCAAGCTCTAGCAAATTCCCTTCTCCCCCATCTAAACATGTTACCATCCAATAATAATGGAGTTCCAATTCTAGAAACAATTCTAGTGATATTGGATTCATCCCAACAGTGTAGTGACAAATGAGGAAGACGAACCCAAATTGGAGAAGAAATTCCATTCAAAGAATAAGGAGAGAAGGTAGGAGACCATTTGTCTAAGCCTACCACAAAACCCCCTACAAGCCAAGGATCTCCGTTAAGAACTTCCTCCATGGCTTCATGAGACTGAAATGAACATAGGAGCCAATCTAGACCAAGCAATGTAATATGAAATCCTCCAAATTTTGACCATTGCTTTCTTAATTTAAATGAACACTTAGAAAAAGGATAGTTTTTTCTAAGAATTTTAACAACTAAGGAATTGTTCAAAATTTGAATATTAGATTTTTCCTTTTCCTTGTCAAGAGTGACAACATTTTCATCTCCAATATCATCATGTATTTCACTAAAATTTATTTTAATGTGAGGTTTTTTAATCCACACATTAGGGATATCCAATTTTGAAGAAGTAATTGGAATAACAATGTCCTTTTTCAAAATATCAGCAAAACTTCCTCCTGATGAAGATGATTCCTTATCATTTTCTCCAGTAATGATAGCCGACAAAGGTTTTGGCTTATCATTCAAAAACGAAATTATTTCCTTCCCTTTGCCTGAAATCGGCAAAAGTTTTTCCATAGAATTTAAGCCTCCCTCTTTTATGACTAGAGGAGATTCCAAAATCTGAAAAGAAGAGATTTAATTGAAGGAGAATCTACCTCTTGAATCCAACATGATTGGACTCGCGGTAGATAGCAAATTTTTGGTGAGGATGACCGACCACCTTCTTCCATCTTCAACAATGGCACCTTCAACACACCCGAATTCTTCAAAATCTTCTTCCAATTTATTCCTTAATTTGTGGAGCTTCTCTCTCTTCTCTCACGGTTCCCAATTCAGTGCAGCACCATAAAAAAATTGTTCTTAATAAAATCATAATCTTATACAATGGTAAGATTTTATTTGAGATAGCTTTATTATTATTTTATGTTTTTTTGACTGTAATCACAATTTTATTAGGTCATTATTTTTTCAATGCTTAAAAATAATTACCATAAAGTTGCTTTTTAAGATAGTTTTAACAATTTGATTTATCTACATCAATTTTATAAAAGTTGTCCTAATCGAAATTCTAAAATTTGAACTGAAATATAAGATTCTCACTCACTGTTGTCACTTGTCTTGGCCGAACTCACCCTTCCTTTGGGGTTAATTGTGTCGACTTACCCAAATCAATAAAGAGAACATTTAAAGTAAATCTTTTTTTTTTTTCAACTTAAAAGATATTAAAAAGGACCTACTCAATCTACCACCCATTGAAAAAGGGAAAATGTTTTTCAACACTGTTATTCCTCTTATAGTCCTTTTTGTGCATTGCTTGCAAAAATTATCCATGCAATAGGCAATAAAGGGTAATTTTTTTGTTAGACACCATCAATGTGCACCGCCATATATAAATGTGACATGTCAAAACATTATGTTATGTATTAAAATCATAATCATGACCAACTATTGCTTAGCTTGGTTAGTGGGTGAGTATGGTTGGGAACCTCCATCCCGTGCTCGAATCCTGTTGGGCAGTAGCACCTCTTAAGTGAGGCATAATCAAATGCGGGCCAGGAGGTTTATGGGGTGGGTGCCTCTTCTAGGCGACAACTGATGATTAGTCACGCCGCGAAGCGCCCTTTCGGGGGTGGCAACAGGTGGATACTCCGTTCAAAAAAAAAAAAAAATCAAAATCATGACAAAGAATTATCTCTACCTCAATCTGATGAAGAGTTGATTAGCACATAAAAGTCCAAATAATTTATTATTTCTAGCCAAAGATGGCCACTAGACAAAGCACTAAAAAAAGTAAAAATAAACTAGTCCATGTAGAAGTAATTCAAGTAGCAAGAATATACTCGATTATAATTTTGGGTAGATTTGGATTGCATATGATTTATGAGGTGTGGTTGTAAGGAGGGTGTCAAACCATAAATAAGAGCGAAGATTCACTTCATATAGGAGAGTATGAGTGATTCCTGTAACGTGATGATGTTTACATTCATGAACTCTACTTTGTTTGAGTATGAGAGTATATTTATTTGTGCAATGTGTCATGAGAGGATGGATATTCATTTAGTGTGGAAGAGGTGAAATTTGCATCATCATTTGATCAAAGAATTTTTATACATGTGTTAACATTAATTTTTATCAACATATGAAGATAAATAAAATTTTGAATTGATTTTGATATGGTTTTTATAGGTAAAATTGAGCATATCTAAGAAAATGATCAACAAAGAGGTCATAAAGCCTCACATTGAAAGAGTGGCGAGAGGGGATCCTCCTTTATCGCTATGTAAAATTTCTATAAGATTTATTTTGTTGATTGGTAGAAGCTTAAAAAGATAATTTGTGGCGTTGGTTGGAGATCCAGTGACTTCAGGAGATGGAAGCTATAGGACTTTTAAGAAAGGGTTATTGTTTGGTGATATTTGAGATTGTATTTGCATTAGGGTGTCCCATTTGATGATGGCACAAATAGGTTGATGATGTCTCCGTGATAAGGCTTGTGCTCCATAATGATGTCATTTTGGAGGGAATGTGATATAGACCATTGTGGTAGTGCCATTGGAGAATGTTATTGTTGTGCTTAACATTCTTAATAGAGAAACCCCATGAATCAAATGTAACAACACATTTATCATATACAACATTGTGATGAATATAAATGAGATAATAGGAGAGTTGGAGAGCATTATGAAACATGGGGATATAGGAGCTTATAAGAAGGATGCCATCTCTAGTGCAAGAAATGGGAAGGGAGGACTAGGGGTGTCAATATATGACACATCATGAAAATGCAACTTAGATATGATCTGAAAATTTCTAGCTTGATTTGACCTATTTAATAAATGGGTTGACTTTGAACTTGGTTCAGGTTCAAGTTGACACACAAACCTAAAATTAAATCGTTTGATCAACATGAATCCGACAACCTGAAGAAATATGTGTCATTTGATGTAATTTTAGGTAGAGACCATCCCTTCCCTATAACATAACCCAAATCCCTTGCACTGTGCTTCCTTCACTCTCTCAACTTTTGCTGCACTGCTCTCCCTCGGCCTGCCCCATCGCAGCGTCACAAGCCCTCCAAGACTCCAACCTCCAAGTCGGGACATTTCCTTTCTTTCAATTATCCCTTCTCTAGCAGCCCACAACATGCTTGGCCAACAATAGGTAAAGCCCAATAATGCGAGAAATTATTTTGTACGGAGTCCAAACGTAGAATTGAATCCAGAATGTGAATATACATACTGTGTACTATGTACACATTTCACTTTATACATAGTGTGTATACAATATACAATCACAGTCCGGATGTAGAATTATATCCCGACTTCACACACTATAATTCCTCCAATAATGATAAATGTGTGCTTCCACTTTGATTTTTGAAACAAGTTTTTGGTTTGCTACTATGTGCTTGTTTACTCTTCACTGATGTATTATTTTGGAGTTGGCCTAAATAATATGTATAACAATATAAGCAGAGATATTGAAATTTAATATCTATCACTGCCAATTTCTAGCACATAGAAATTAATAATACTAAAAATTTAGCAACATATAAATAAGTTCAAATTGTAAACTACATCAAATAATAATAATAAAAATATAATCTATTTAAGCGTATGAAGTATTATGGGAGGCAGAAGTTGGCACTATATTCAGCAAAAATTTCTGGGGACAGATGCGGAGGCCTTCAATACTGCAAAGGTACGCATCTCTATGGCGGAGCAATATCAGGAGATCGACGGAGGTACCCGACGGCCTCCTATTGAACAAGAGTAGTCATCTTCTTACTCAAGCTACCCCATCAGTACCCTGCTCTTCCCGACCCGGGCTGCCGGCGCCAGCGGAGACCATAGGCCGGCGGGCTTTCGAATCGTTCCTCCCATTCACTCCTTACTTCCGTTCGCTGCCCATGGCCTCCTCGTCTGCTCCTTTTTTTACTAGTTTGGTATCTTCATCCTCCTTCCATTCCGTTAATCGCTAGGTCCTAGGTCTACTCATAATGGTGTTTTTGGCTGTAGGTATTTGGTAGAAGAGTAGATAATGGAGTTCTCTCCTTGCGCCGATACTCTACAATTAATGAGCGAGGTAAGTGGTTGTCTCTGATCTTATATCGGTTTACTAGTTCCAAGATTTGCTGGGAAGATTCCTCCGTGCATGTTCTAATAAGCCCTTGGCAGAACTAAAGCTATTGAAATGACTAATTTGATCCCAGAATTAACAAGAATTCTTCTAGCATCCGTTTTTTTGCCTGGCGAAAGACCTATTTATCTTAATTGCAACTGTGATTGTTCGGATGGCTTACCATGTCACGCTCAAACTTAATTTCTGAAGTGAAATTGGTGGAGGGCTTTGAAAATGGGAACCAGTTGAAGTGCAACCTAGTTTATCTGAAGATGGTGTTGCTTTAATTTAGTAAAAGTCCATTAATCTTGTATGAGTTTTGTAGAGCCTTTGGCATTCCTATCTCACGATTGAACCAATGTTTTCCTCGTAGACTGTTCAACCTAGTCGCTTTTAGTTGATTGGAAATGCATTTTTTTTTTCATCAGTCTGACGTTTTTTTACTTAAACATTCATTGAATAAGGAGCGACATGGACATTTTCCAAAGGTTCATGATCATATATCTGCAAAAGAAATCTCTTCTATTTTGTTGTAGCAATTGTGGTTGAGAAGTAATTTCATTCTCTAAGGCTGAGTCATCATGAGTCACGACCAAAACCGGTTACCCCAGCTTATGCTGCTGGCAACTTCCAAGTTTCTGTGGGTTATTTGGCAATTTTTCCATAATTAATACATGATTGATGATATGTTTGTATGAAATTATATGAATTCAGGCTGACTTTTGCTTGTTATGTTGTAATAGGCCAGAGTAACTTTACTGTTTCTTTTAATGGAAGCTTAAGGAACTACAGAAACTAAAAGTAGTTGTAATGTGATATTAGTTGGATGTTATAAGTAGAAAATATGCATGGAATGAATGTCTTATGTGTGATTCTATATGATAGTTTTTCAAGTTTAAGCTATTAAAAACCTTCAAATGCAGTAAAGATGTTTAAACGTTTTACTTGGATTTTTTCTCCTGCACAGATGATAGTGCCCTTGAAGAAGAGGTGGAGAGGAAAGCAGGATGGTTGTTGAAAGCTATATTCATAGTAACTGCGCTTGGTGTTGCTTCCCAGTTCTTTCCTTATATGGGTACAACAATATTTTATCAGTGATTTTTATTCAATGATGATATATCTGTTGGTTTGAGTGTTCAAAAACTCCAACGTGTTTCCAATCTTATATCTGTTATATAATCACTTATAAATATTCAGGTGATAATTTGCTGCAGCAATCAATTTCTCTGTTGCATGTGAAGGATCCGTTATTTAAGAGAATGGGGGCATCAAGGCTGCGTCGCTTTGCAATAGATGGTATTTTTCTATTCTCTTTATAGTTTATGTTTTTATTAGATCATTGGCTACGTTTTTCCTATCAACCGATACACAGCTTTGTAGCAATTAGCATATGCTTTTTAACATATTTATTTCCGCCTGATTATGATTTCCCACTTAGTTAAGGTAAGGCTTACAATCTGTTGTATGAAATTAAGAAATCAACTTAATCATAAGTTCTTGCCTTGCTTTTACCTTGCAAATCCGTTAATTGTGATTGGTAACACATAATTACAACATTTCCATTTGAGTCCATGTTATAGTTTCATTTAGACGACTTTGCAGTTATACTTCTACATAGCCTTATTGCTCACCATGTACATATGATCTCGTTCTAGTCAACTTGTATTAATTCCAAAAATTTTAAGGCATTTAAAATGTTAACATTTATCCAAAAATAATGGTTTGACAACCAACCCATGTACTAATTTGACATCAGCTTACCTAGATGTTGACTCGGCTCTATAGCAAATTCAACTTGACATAACGAGTCACTCGGGTCAAAAGACTAATAATATTCATTGATTTATGTCTCTTCATTTTCTAAGTCATTTATTATCTTTCATTATGTTGTCATTTGATTCTTCGTGTGTTTGCAAAAATTAAATACATCACTACCTATGTTGCATCGATACGGATAGAGCGACATGGATACGACATAATACGAATACGAAACATGTCAATTCTTAAAAATACAAGATACGGATACAACGCGAACACAACATTATAATTTATAAATCATACAAAAAAAAAAAGAAAACACTCAAAGCATAATATTTGAAATGATAAAAAAAATGAACGCCACATCATTTCTAGACTTGTAGCTTATAATATCAAAATGAAAGTAAGCATTAAATGTCTAGTACAACAATAAAAACATAAACATAAAATGTCTAGCACATGAAGTTACTACTTCTTCAAAATAGAAATATACAAAGAAAAATAATACAAATTGTTGTTTTCATTGATCTAAAAGAATTCTCCATAAATTGACCTGTTGTCTATTGGATGAATTCTAAAAAATAGAGAGAAATTTTGATATCAAAAACAAGAAAGAGACAAAATGTTCTTAGACTAATCAAAACAATTGTAAACAAACAGAAGAACCGAACTAAGTTAAGGTAAATAAATACAAACAATTAGGATACAAAAAGTGATAATAATGATGATTAATAAGAATAAATCCATACATTTGGAAGCCCATTAAAAAAATCTTAATTGTAAAGATTACTTGAGGAATATTAGAAGACAATAGAAGAATCGAACCTTTTCGTGTGTGAAAAGAAGCCCTCGGTCTTGCGTAAGAAGCCTTTGGTCTTGACGACAATCTCGCGTAGAAGCCCTCGGTCTTGATGACGGTCTCGTGTAAGAAGCCCTCGGTCTCGCTCGTCTCGCGTATGCCCTCGATCTCGACTATGGAAATAGACGTTTGCTCGTCTCGCGTAATGGACTCCTCCAAAGAAACCCTCGGTCTCCTGGCCTGCTCGGCGTCGGCCACTTCTCCTATATGCTCCTTCGACGTAAATGAAGACGAAATAACGGAGCCCTAACTCCTCTCGTCTCACGGGTTTGGAAATGAGAGAGTCGCTCGCAGCTGTAGAACTTAATTCGAATGTTTTTTTATTTTTATTTTTTATTTGTTTTTCAATGGACACACGTATTCGATACACATGTCCATTTCAAATTAAATAGTATTTTGATTGGATATGGCTTTGCCATATCCAACACATATCAATGCCGTATCAGACGCGTATCTGTGTTCTACACGCTTCCGATACAACACGACTTCATAAATAGGTGTATTGGTGCAACATTGATCACTACATGTGAGAGGCCATATATTGGACTCGTTCAAAAGTAGATGAAAGATCTAAGTGAATTAGTTATTTAGCAATGACGATTGAAGTGCACATTGGATTCATTCCGAAAGAGTTAATAGATCAGTAATTATAATTATGTTATAAAACATTTATTGATACTTTTCCCCACAATCCAAATTTTGTTTTCTATATCTCTAAGAAGCATTTGTGTGTCTCCGAAAGGATGCTATTAGTAGTGGTCAGAATACAAAGGGTACGATTGCACAATCCCATAGGATAAAACAGTCGTAGGCCTTTACACTATACGCAAGTAGGCCAATAGGAGAAAAATGAAATCATACATATGATTAACCATGGAGGATAGTGACTTTAGCTTATACATCTCGATGGGTAATAATATATATGACCCAATAATCACGAGATTTCTCTCATTCGATACATCAGCTCAAATAAAATTTATTTGATATAGGTATCAGTTTCCTACGGGTGTAAGCTCACGTGGTTTATTGCATCTTAGACCTTGACTTAAGAATACTCTCGATTAAGGATGCTATATTATTCTCATCGAGGTTTGGCGCCTAATGAGATATTTAAGCTCTCGTAATCCAAATGAAGATGGGCTCAATCAGGCTATTCAACATGCACGGATGACACAAGCACTCAGCCTGCCCAAAGAGGAGAAATCTGAAGAGAAGTTATCTCATACCAAGCATGCGTGAGAGATGGATGGAAGCAGCGCCATCATTGTGACGCGAATGTGTGCGATTTATAGTCTTCGAATAGTGGAGAACCTGCCCAATGATAAGGCATGTAACGATATACCTATATTGTAAGCCTTTGATCCTAGATCTACAAAGGGCATACTGTACACTCAATAATAACACTCACAGCCTAACTAATGCAAGATATTGCGAGGGGACTTATAATCCAAATCACACTAGGAATCTAGGCAGCCTCGACCTAGATTTATCACCATGCTTGAAAAGAGGTACAAGCTAAACTCCAACTAGCATATCAAATCCATGAAGTTTGGTCTTATGCATTTATTGAAAGGTTTGATGGAGAAGTATAGAGAGAATACGGAGGATCTACATATGATATTTATTGTATGATAATGTTCCAAGAGAAGTGTTATGAAGAGTTCTAGAAAAGAAATAGATTAATAATGCTTATATTCAAGTCATCAAGGACTTGCATGCATAACTTATTACTTGTGTTCTAATACAAGGTGGTTTGACCAAGTATTTTCTTATTTCAGTTGGATTACATGAAAGATCAACTTTAAGCTAATATCTTTTTGCTTTAGTCATGAATGTTTTTACTAGACATCGGCTATATAAATCCTTTTATGTGAAAAGGTTGGAGTAGTTCTAGTGATAGATAAGATTGAAGTATCTCCTAAGATGGTTTGGTCATAAAAACGTTGGCCTTCTGATTACTCGGTTAGGAGAGTAGATATATTATATTTGATCAATGTTAAGAAAGGTAGAGGTAGACCTAAAAGACTTTGTTAGAAAATATTAAAAATTATATTTTTATTAGATTTAAATGAGAATTTAATTTTTAATAGGACACAATGGAGAAAAAAGGATTCATATAGCCGACCCCATTTTGTGGGATAAAGGGTTGCTATTGTTGTTGTTATCAAGCTGATTTTAGAATTTAAATAGGCTTAAAGGATAGGAGGAAGCATTGACCTAAAAATTTTCAATTCTGTAAAATATCAACACATTCAAAATAAGAGATCTAATGAGTAACTTTTTTTTTTTTAGATCTAATGAGTAACTTGAGTTTTAAGTCAACAAGGACTTATCTAGATTCTTACTCAGCTCAACTCAAGCAAACTTTGCTTGACCTAACGAGCGACTCTTAAAAGACATTTAAATTACATTTATCGAATTATTTCTCTTCATTTTCTAATTCATTAATTACCATTTGGTTGCTTGCATTCTCAAAATAATTAAACAAAATCAAAAGAGGTGAAGAGATCATGCATTGAACCTATTCACACAAAGAAAGGACAAAGTGAATTAATAATTCTCATTCAAGCTGGGACGTTGGATTCATTCTAAAGGAGATGATAGGTCAACTATGTTGCACCGATACACCTGTTTATGAAGGCGTGCTGTATCCGATACACCGATACATAGATACGTCTCTGATACTCCATCGATACGTGTCGGATACGCCAAAGACGTATCCAATTAAAATACTATTTAATTTCAAAAGGACACGCGTATTCAATACACGTGTCCATTGAAAAAAAACAAGAAATCCGAAAAAAAAGATGCGTCGTATTTACTTCTGCGGTTGCGAGCAAAGTTCTCTCATTTCTGAGATAGATTTGAGTCTCTTGATGATATGAGAATATTAGAAATTACTAATCTTTCACTTGATGAGCCTAAATTAAAAGCTATGATATTTATTGAAGATGATATAGAAGTTCAAAGACAAACCACTGAAGAAGCTAATCATATCATTCCTTCTATTGAATAGTTGAAACTTTATATGCTAGACAATTTGTGTTTATGCTTTTGTTGTTGTACTGGATATTTAATGCTTACTTATATTTTTATATTATAACCTATAAGGCTACAAATGATGTTGTTGTCATTTTTTTTGTAATTTCAAATATTATGCTTTGATTGCTTTCTTAATTTTTATGTATGATTTATAAATTATGATGCCGTGTCCGCGCCGTACCCATATCCTGTATTATAAAGAATTGACGTTTCCCGTATCCGTATCGTGTCGTATCCGTGTCGCCGTATCCGTATCGGTGCAACATAGGTGTAGAGTACTTGGGGCACATGATATCTCAGGAAGTGGTGTTGCTGATCATACCAAGATTGAGACAATGCTGAAATGGTCTCTACTTAGCAACCTAAGGGAGCTGAGGGGCTTCCTAGGATTGATTACGTACTATAGGGGATTCGTGAGGGGGATATAACACCATAGTTGGCCTCTGACAGACAGCTGAAGGACAGCTTTTTGTGGGGAGATGCAACGACTTAAGTCTCTGAGAGATTGAAGACATCCATGATTACTGTCCTGGTCCTACCCAATTTCAGCCAAATGTTTGTGGTAGAGATTGATGCCTCATGATATGGATTGGGGGCAGTGCTCATGCAAAATCACAGATCTATATAGCCTATTTTAGCCAAGTATTGACAGCCAAAGCTAGGCTGAAGTCAGTTTATGAGAGGGAATTAATGGCTATTGTATTGGCTATTCAGAAGTGGTGGTCTTACTTGTTGGGCCAACATTTCATCATCAAGACAGACCAGCGGAGCTTGAAATACTTGCTAGAGCAGAGGATGGTGACTAAGGAACATCAAAGTTGGTTGTCAAAGCTATTGGGTTATGACTTTGAGATCCAATATAGGCTAGGGCTAAAGAATAAGGTGGCTGATGCCTTATCCATATACATGGGTGAGCTCCAAGAGTTAGCCAGTTCTGTACCTCTGACGTTGGATTGTCTAGCTCAGTACTTTCATACTTCCACTTAGAGCGGGTTTCTTGAGACGTAGTGTTCTGGTAGCAGCTAGCCAGTTAACACAGGGATAGAGACTTTCACTTGCTCTAGCTGTACTCGTCAGAG
Organism: Dendrobium catenatum; assembly: GCF_001605985.2. NCBI lineage: Eukaryota > Viridiplantae > Streptophyta > Magnoliopsida > Asparagales > Orchidaceae > Dendrobium > Dendrobium catenatum. The sequence continues at coordinate 2,387,368 of NW_021318711.1, forward strand.
TTTACAGAGTTTTGCGCAACACTTCTAAGGTGAGCTCTCTTGAGGTACAAGACTTAGTTTTGCCGTGACAGTACTTGTACATGTGGGTCCATCTATACGTTCAGGATGCTTTCTCCTGCCTAGAGACCCCCACTTGCTTCCTTCAGAGAGGATATCCTATAGTTCTTCAGTTGTCGCACGCGTCTTCTACCTTTGAATCAGAGAGAATCCGTCTCTTATTCTTTGTCTCGTAGTTGGCCTCAGATCGGTTTTCTTTAGTTTATCAGCCTAACAACATCAGTTTATCACCTCGCCAAAGAGGCACCGTTGTTGTGGACGGGGTGGACCATAGAGGGAGGCATACTTTGTTGCAGAGAAGGTAGAGTTTGGCAGTTGCTGAGTACCTCATTAGCATGCATCCAGGCTAGTTGTGTTACAGAACAGGTGTTGTACTAAACTTAGAGGGCATCAACCCAATAGAGTGGCCAGACAGTTCGGGTTCTTCTAGGCCATAGCCTATGACGGACGGCCACTCGTCCATGTAGTTATAGATACACGTTGCATGGACACTGTTCCGCTAGAGACCCATCTCAACACTACAATTTTGACTTGGTTACACTTGTTGAGGCTGAGAATAGGTTTCAGTTTTCTTTTGACTCAGTCGTCTACTCACACAAGAGTTACTTACACACGACTATTCTGGGTACGACAATCTTTCAGACCTGCTTTAGAGCACGATGCTAGGAGGTACGAGGGTAGAGTATGGGAGCTTGGGGTGCTGAGGAGACAAAGGTCTTGTCGGGGCTTTTCAGAGGTTACTGTTGATAGAGGTACTTCTCTACCCCTCTCTTTCTTTTCAACACTTAATTTAAAAAATATGTGATCATTTGATATATGTCTCTCGTTTACTTCTAGTGTAGAGATGCATATTGAGGCTCGTGCTACTACTGGGGCCATTGTTCTTTCACTTGCCAGAGCTCCGGATGTGGCACCTGCGCACATCATACAAAGGTTTCCCGGCACTTCTGCAAATGTACTGGTTCTCAGCGTGCAACTCCTTCTAGGAGATCTGTAGATGCTCTCCCTTCTCCTAGGGAACTTGGAGAGAGTTCATAGAAGCCGAGGAGGTGAGAATTCACAGGATATAATTTGTTAGGACCTTCCGACGACCTCTCTTTCCCGGTAGATCCCTACGGGTCGTTCTGGCCAGGCAAGTCTTCAGGGGCCTGCGCAGCCTCACCGGTGGAGTTTTTTTGGAGATCTTTGTGCACACCAATTGAGTTAGACTTGGTTCATACATAGTTCTCATTTTTTCCTGTGAGTTACTTAGCTGACCTTGCAGACCCTTATTTTGTTCTAATCAATTATCTGGTTAACTCTACTAGCCCTTGGATAGGTAAATGTTTATTATAAGTTAATCTATTTCAAATGCATCATTATGATATTCATCATCGTATTAATTGCTTATAATTCTTTATGCAGTGCCTGAGGGGAATTCGACTACACTTCGGAGATCCACTGCCATGCTCCCTTATCTCCGAATTTTAGGAGTGCCGATAAATGTAGCTACACCACAGAGATTTTGCGGGATCTAATTTCCAGTATCGACTCAGGGTCTCCAGAGTCTTGGGACATGTTTACTTCTTCTGCTGACCAAACTCTCAGCCTTCTTACTAGCTTCAAGATGGACAGTTCTGAGCTACTTGGGTGGGAGACACTGCGTCGTGAGGTAGAGTACTATGTCAGGCGGCTGAGCTCTTTCTCCATCCTACGGGCTGGAGCTACACTTCCAGAGTTAGAGGCGAGAGTTGTCAGGCGACAAGCGGCTGCTTACGACGCCGACGACCAGTTTGACAGGAGTGTCGAGGCTTTGAGGAGACACTGGGAGTGCTCTTCCAGGATGGGCATTGAGGAAGCAATATTGACAGCTCGCGTGAGGTGTCTCTAGAGGGACATCAAGGAGGCGATGTCCAAGAAGACTAACGTAGAGGAGAGGCGCGGCTTGCATGACCGCCTCACCAGGAGGGAGGAGCAGCGTCACCAAACTCTGCACCATACGATGATGGTCGCCGACACCACGCTAGCACAGTCTGTAGAGGAGTTCCAGACTGCAGAGGCGGAGTTCTAGACTTTGTTAGAGGTAGTTGGGCAGTTGGAGGATTTACAGTCTCGCCTCCCTTGATGTATCTACATGTCTTTTACTCTTTTTTGTTTCTTTGTGGTTTGTACTCTGTAGTATCCTCAGTCTCCATTATACTCGTACCTCTTGATGGTTATTGTATACATACATAGAGGACACTAAAAAGAACAAAAAATCCTCGGACTCCTATCTCATGATGATTATTATCATCTTAATTTTAAATCATGAGGCTGATTTGCTACATCATAAGTTCTCGCTTTCTAAACATTTTGTCAATCTTGTAGTTGAAGACTGTAAGCCTCAAATTTCTAATAAAATGAATAACTCAAACCATAAATTCAAATTTTAAAATTTCAATGTCCAACATAGGATAGTTTGAACTATTGTGCTTCTTAGTATCTAATGTTCTTATTTTTTTCTCTGACTCCTAGAAAGAATTGTTCAAATTTGAAATAATCCCATTTGAAACTCCAAAAGAACATCTTTTGAAATTTGAAAAATATTTGTCACTAATTTAATCTAGAGTATTCTCAAGAGATCTCCTCTCTTGGGGTATAATTAATCATAAGGGTTTTGCCTTTACAGGGAGCATGTACTCATGTGAGGTAAGCGAAAATATTTAGGAATGTAAACATTTATTTCAAAACTATATTTATGTTTTCGAATACATTGTAGAATATCGTTTTTGTTTTTTGAAATGATATGTTATTGTTAATGACGTATTTGGTTACAAAAATATAATTTTTAGAATATGTAGTCAATTTTCCCCACATTGAATATCATGCCTGAGTAGATATCAGATTTAGATTCAATAATCCAAATCCAATGCGCCATAGATCATCTTCATCCTTTGGCAACACACCATAACCATCAGTCAGAGATCCTATGATCTCTCACAACATATAGATTAGAGGGACTTGGGATTTTAGATCGAGCACCATCAATAGGAGTTCCCAAAATGGATCTAAGGTTAGTTAGGCTAGTTACACATTCACTCTACATCATGTGAAATCACCCTATGATTTTCTAGAGTTTGAGGGAAATTATCTTACTTGTGCTTTTATGGTAGAGAGTCGGTCGTAATAGCTTCATCTTGAAGAGGTAAAGCCAACTAATAAAGAACTCAAGCTCCATGAGTGATTGGGTTGCTTTGGAGACCACCAGCGCTTATACACCTCATCAGCATTGGTCATGCATGAGCTTAGAGGTGATAGGAATGAAAGGGGATTTTTGAGAGATCTTTTTTGTGCTTTAGGGAGTGAGAGTGTAGCAATGTTTTACTTGCCTACTATTGGATCCTCTATGGACTGAGGTGATGCATGCAGGTTCAAACAGGAATGCTAGCCACCCCCATGACTATCATGCCCTTTGGTTGTTAGGGATGAGCGACTATGATACTCTAGCATTTCCTCTGCTAGCTAGGGAGGATTGGGAGCATTGTCTCCTCAGCCATTTGATTGGGTGTGGTTTAATCTAGGCATACATTAGGGACTTAAGAGAGGTTAATTGTTGCACCAATGTGGCAATAGCTTAAATGGTTTGCCCAATTTCCCTCGGCTCGACTTAGGGTTGAAGCGTGGCGAGCTATGGAAGGCCAATTTGGCTTTAGTGAACCTAAGGTTGTTCATTTAAGCGCATGTTCAAACCATGTTTGACCATGATCATATTTACTTGTTTGACCCCCATTTTGCCTAGGGTTTGGGCCCTAATGCAAGTTGAGACATCCTAGAGTAAAGCTTTTGTTCACTTGACTTGGTTTTAAATTCAGCATAGATTTTAAAATAACTATGCTAGTAATTAAAAAACTGTAAAAAATGTGAAAATTAGGATGTTTATGTGGTTCACCTGCCTAAGAGGCCTATATCTATACCTAGTATGTTTCCCGGACTAAGATTCCACTATTCCGAGTTTGCAATTATAAATTCCACTCCTTAACTCCTCAAGTCGTTTGAGAAAAATATTCCTTAAGCACTCTTCTGACACGCAAGTGCAACCCAAAATTAAGGCACAAATGAAGTTTAAAGCACCCCAAATCTTTTCGAAGTCTTGGCAAAGGGGAATATATATATATATAGTGATCTAACAAATGTAACACTAAAGAAAACTTGAAATAAAGCACAAAAAACTAGCTTGTAATCTGTATTTGATCACTATACAACCACTTAATTTCTTACAAATGATGTTGCTTTGGAGGTTGTGAAGTTTGGGATGGACTCTACACTTTGGGAATAATGAAAAAGATCTGGCAAAAAGTAATTTTGGAAATCTAGGGCTTAGTTGGATTTTTCTAAGAGATTCATTATTTTACCTTGCTACAAGATTTCTTCTATAGAGCCTCAAACCCCTTAAAAAATTTATTAAAAATCCATTAAGGGTTTTTCTTTTCAAGTATGCAAGTGTCTAATGACCATAAAAATAGCTGTTGGAGCATATTCAGATACACATGCGCCTCATCTTGTTGGGACCCTGGCTTCCATATGTTACATTTGGCTTAACCCGTTTTATGAATATAGGAGAATTACGACAGAGAGAATTTATGAGGAATGACAATTTCATAATAAATTAAAATTTCTATTGTGGCGTGATGGCAGAGTAATGAAAGAACACTTAATGTAACTTTATTGAACTTTATCTTATTTTGTAAACTAATGAATTTGAAATATGAGCATATGATATTCTATATCATTTTATTTGTAATGTGTTGAATGTAATGATGATAAAATAAGAAGCTAATTTTTCTTGTATAGAATAAGTATATATTTAATTAATAATTAATCTGATCTAAAATCATTTTGTAAAAAAATAAGATATATATTTAACTACAGAGAAAAATTTCAAAATGGTTCATAGATTTTCGTGTGTGGACAATTTAGTCTTATAGTGTATCATGTTGCTCAACTTTAGTCCATTGACTATACAAAATTGATCCAAAATATTCCCTAATGTTGTAATTGTTATTTAAAAGTGATCTCAATTTACTCTCAAATAAATCATTTCAAATCAATTATGTATAGTCAAGAGATTAAATTGGAGCAACGTGATACTTTAGGTCTAAATTAGCCATATTCTAATAATTGGTGAATTGTTTTGACCTGTATATATTGTGGTCATACTAGCCTATTAATTTTTGTTTAAAATTATTTAACTAATTATCATGATGTTAAGATATAAAAATAGTTTTTAGCTAATTTAAAATATCTATTGAGCATAGGTTATATAGGTGTTGTGGAGAGTTTTAGAAAAAAAAAGGCCGATGCACAAGAGTGTGCGATTTATAGAGGAATTAAGTTAATGTGTTATGATTTAAAACTTTGGTAGAGAATTATTAAGCATAGGTTATGCCATGATACTAATGTTTCTCAAAATCAATTTGGATTCATGTCGGGTAGGTCTACTATAAAAGATATATATTTATTATTAGGTTGATAGAGAAGTATAGAAATAATAAAGAGGATTCACGTATGATATTTATTGATTTAAAGAAAGCTTATGATGAAGGTTCAAGAGAAGTGCTATGGAGAGTTTAAGAAAAGAAAGGGGTTAATGATACTTATATTCAAGTCATTAAAGATATATATGCAGGAGTTATTACTTGTGTTGAAACACAAGGTGGTTTGACCAAGTATTTTCCTATTTCAGATGAATTACATCAGGCATGAGCTTTAAGCCCATATCTTTTTGCTTTTGTCATGGATGTTCTTACTAGACGTTTGCAAGAGGATGTATCCCGATTTATGCTTTTTGCTGATGATATTCTTCTTGTTGATAGGTTTAGTGAGGGAGTTGAAAGTAAACTTGAATTATAGAGGTTAACCTTAGAGTCCGAAGGTTTTCGTTTGAGTAGATCTAAAACTGAATATATGGAGTGTAATATGATGGTATATTAGTTAAGATTTCAACAATATGATGATAAATTAGTCTTCAAGGTAATGTTTCTCAATCCTCAACCCTCATATTGACTACATGACCAAAATACCCTCAGTCAAACAACATTTTTGTCTAAGATGGATTTCAATGATGAAGTTTCGACCATATCTTCCATTTGTTAATAAAAAACACCAAATTACCCATCATTCAAAGAGCTATGGATACCTCCTACCCTTCCCCACCTTCCTTCAAACCTGTTTAATGTCTTGAGCATTGTAATGCCATCTTGGGAAAATATTTATCCGGGAAGACTCAATATTTTCTGTTTTATGTGTAAGAATCAATTGAACAACATACTCAAAAGAACTCTACTAACTTCAGATTGGTATGCCGCAATCTTCCATCATGACATACCTTATAAATTTTACTTTTGTTCAACTTTATGATCTCTCATTTTCACCTATTGAAGTATTAAACTTAATTTATTATTCGTAGCAAGCATTGTATACTTGGTAGGAGCTGTTTGTTTTCTTATTAAATGTTTATCTTGGCATGAATGTTTTAAGCTCTTTGCTGACATTTGCAATGATCTGTTCTTGTTTCTCTCACAAGCTAGGAATTTTTTTTCTTGTTCTTATATTCGGTACTCTTTGCAGACAACATATGAGAACTTCAGGTACCGATATGATCGCCGTGCAAACCCCTACAACCTTGGTGTAGTGGAAAATTTTAAAGAGATCTTCTTCACAAGCATCCCTCCCTCCAAAAACAATTTTCGGGCGAGAGTGCCTCAAGAGCAAGGTCTACAACCCCGACAATCTGCTGGAGGTTTTATGAGCCCAAATATGGGAAAAGGTGTGGTAGATATCGAAGTGGGAAGGAAGGCCATGGCTTGGGGAGAACATGAGGCTGCTGCTTGTATTGACATAGATGCAGGTCTCAGGAATGAAGCAACTGATGATAAAGATGGTGGGTTGAATGAATCATCCTTAGGTTCAGATCATATACTTCCATTTGAGGGCTTGGGAGTTCGAGCTGCTGTGGAACATCGTCAGAGGCCCTTGAGTTGGGGGGAGGAGCAGTGGTAGTTGGGACATGCAGTCTTAGGCTTCGTTTGGGACGGTTTTCTTCTTGCTTCTTAAAGCGTCTTTTTAGTACAAATTTTTAAATTTTTAACTAAAAAGTCGCTTTAAAAAGCAGTAAGAAAGCCGTCCCAAACGAAACCTTAAGCTTTTGCTTTGTGTTCCATACGCGGTTATTCCGATCGTGTTGATGGAAGTGTCCCTCCAGGCATGAATTCAATACTCATTAGGTTTATTTGTTTTGTTGAAAGGTTTGTGGCTTAGAGGAACTGATGATTTACTAGTTTTAGGTTTCCACTCAAGTTTGCTAATGGAAGGGAAATGATTATTGTACTTCTATAAATTTGTCTTGTATAGTTGTATTATTATTGCGGCATCGCTGATCGGATTCGAATTCCTATTCTCTGTTTTCTCACGAATTCTACAGGACTGAAGCTCTGTATAGTTGTGTAATCTCTTGTTCTATTAAAGTTCTCCAATCTTTAATTATTTTGGCTAGTTTTGTATGAAGTTTGACATTGTAAGTTTGTGAACTATGAGCGGGATAAGCTGATGAATAAAAATTTTATGACAATATTTTGATATATTTTGTATATGTTTTATGGCAGGCTCAGTAGATTGCAGCAAGTTATCAAGAACATAAGAAGATCTCTTTGGTTCTAATTTCTTTCTCTTTTATTCGTTGGATGAATATCGAATGTCAGACATAACAACGGTTAGTAATTTTTTATTGAAGATATCATTTGCTGATAACTTTTCATCTTTGAGCTTGATGCATTTGCCTATAGATTGTAAAATGTTAATATAACAAGCTTTTCGAAAAAAAAAAAACATTAATGGTTTACACGGTTAATTTGGAAAAAATTGATTTCAATGCAAAAAGGGGAAGGAACCCTCGGGCAAGTGATGGCCATGCTCATGCTTCAGCCATTGGTGGGTGGTGTAATGCACAATTGATCCCTCAGATGTCTTTAGTAGGATTAATTATTTTGTGCGGACGCCGAACGTCGTCCAGAGATCAACCAGAATGCGCGATATCACCCCTCCGCTCAGCACCGTGGCTCAGTACTACTCGGTACCACTCGGTACCGCGGCTTGGTATCATTGACGTGGCTACACCTTATTCGTCTCTGGACAAAGAGCTGCATCCGGCCTCCGCAAGATTAATTTCCCCATTAGCAGAGATTTTTATGACGGGGCCTTTCCAGTGTGCGAATGTGTGCTTGCTATTGTGTAAATTATAGGATTAGGTTTGTTGGGCTCACTCTGATATTTCTATTGGATCATTTTGTTAACCATTTGTGGAATGCTTATTAGAATTCATCTATGCAAAAATGGTGGGATATTTGTTTCCTTGTTCAAATAGTGCCAATTTAGAGAAGATGAATCTTCTTTTAGTCTCGCCAATTTGTCACCACTCATACATTCATGCCCACAAAACTAGCTTTGCAACAAAATGAGCATCATATGAAGACCTACACTACAAGAAGACTTGTTTCATTCCTCTATTCTCTAGCAAGATCTACATTGTAGGTATCCTCTGTCAAACTTGCGCAACATTCATTTCCACATAAGAGTTTGAGCTGGCACATGCATTGTAGCTGTCCTTGTGACATGATTTGCACAAAATTTATAGCCCACCATATCTACTAACATAGAAGATAAGTTAGTTTGAGGTAAGGTAAGGGCTTGGCTATGAAGATTTTAGGATGTGGTGAGGTCATGCAAAATAAAGAAATAGGGTTGCTAATGAGTGTTGAGGTATATAGAGGGTGTAGAAAGGCAGTAGGATTGATTCTGGACTATTTTTGAGGAAGCTTTTAAAGAAATGAAAGGATAGAACAATAGAGTCAAGAACACAATAGGGGATGCAAATGGAAGGGGAAAAAAAAAAACTTAACTTCACCAAAAGAATTGACAATAAAGGTTTTCTAAAGAGACATCCTTTATTTTTATTTCAAATCATATAGTTTACTATTGCATGTCATTCTTCTGCATTTACATATCACATTGGAAGCTTCAAAAGAAACTTCATAGCTCTCATTTATGCATTAAAATACTAGAATGAGAGCTTCCTCAAGGAGGAGGATCATCATTGACTTGCAAAGGTGATGTGGCATCTATAAGATGGAAGCCTGAACTTTTTGTTACTTATTTTGGGTGGATTAGAATTGGCTATCTTGCATGGACAACTTTTTCACAAGGTTATATAATTCCCCTTTACCACATCTTTACTCCCCTTTACCACATCTTCATTATAATTCATCGAAACTAAAATGAAAAACATGAAAGCATCATGAGAATACAAACAATTATATTTTTATTGAGTTCATCTCTTTACTAAGCAATCTAGTGCCATCCATTCTATTTTATAATTTCTTCTTGATTTTCATTGTCTTACACAAAGCTTACATTATTGTGCTACATTACTTAATGTTATAAAATACTCTAGTACTGTAATAATCATTACATTAAGGTTTTATTTGGGATGACTTTCTTACTGCTTCTTATAGTAGTTTTTCTGTTTAAAAATTAAAATTTTTTTTATTAGAAAGCAACAAGAAAGTTGTCCTAAGCAAAGCCTAAGACTTGTGCTACAACCTTAACTATTAAGTGCAATAATTGATGATCATCTACATGCAGGGGCTGCAACATCTTCTTTTTGGGTATATTTAATCATTCAATCTCTAAAGATAAAACTTGAGCAAGTTGCAATGTCTCCTTAGGGAGTATGGTAACACTTTGATGTAATCATGACAATAATTTTGATAAGAGTCATGTCAACATTCTAGATATGGTTATTGTTAGATGGTTCCTTTGCATTATTGTTATATGCATCATTATGTAGGGATAACCTTCAATTATTTGAATTCAAATTAATATTCATCAAAAAGATCCTTTATAACTTAGACAAAGAGGGTTGAAAAAGATTCAGAGTTTATATGGGATTCTGTTGACTAGTCAATCTAACGCATAATTGCTTACTAATATGTGCAGTATGTATTGATTAGATTCACATACATTGCACAGAAACAATCCGGAGATGCTTTCTGTAGCCATCATAAAGTTAATATCAACCAATGCTTCAACATTTTGATTTTTTTAGGTGTTCATTTTTCACATGGGAATACCTGTGGCACACATAGGGGTGTCAATTTTTGACACGACCCGAACCCGACCCGGAAAAATCCGGGTTCGGGTCAACTCGAACCCGAAACGGGTCGGGTTCGGGTTGAACAAATCAATCCGTTTTAAAAATCGAGTCGGGTTCGGGTTGACCAAGCAACCCGAAATTGACCCGAAAGTGACACGAAAACTCATATTTGACTCGAAAACCCGAGATTGACCCGTTTTGACCCGATTTTGACCTGAAAATCGAATATTGACCCGATTTTGATCAAAAAAAATAGCAATTTTAGGTCAACTTCGGGTCATTCATGTCGGGTTGACCCGGACCCGAATCGGGTCGGGTTCGGGTCCGGAAACCTGACCCGTTTTTAATAACGGGTCGGATGTGGGTTGACCCGAACAGTGCCGGTCAGTTCCGGGTTCGACCCGAACCCGACCCG